>NC_141551.1:73347500-73515000 GCF_021556685.1 Rattus norvegicus
CTACACACGTGTACTTCATTCTGGTTCTGAGAGGAGCTGCTTCTCTCTGCTTGCCTACTTCCTCAGACTTGCAGGGCAAGAGCAGGACCACCTTTGGGAGATTCTCAGGGAGTTCCGTAGGCCGTGGAGAGAATATTGGCATCTCACAGACTTTCCTGTGATGCTATGCACCTGTTGGTTACCTGCCAGACCTTCAGATTGTATTTACTAGCGTATTTAAAAATTAATGAATCAGGGGGCTGGAGAGATGGCTCTGCAGTTGAGAGCACTCGATGCTTTTCCAGAGGACTCAGGTTCAATTCCCGGCCCCTACATAGCAGCTCACACCTGTCGGTAACTCCAGTTCCAAAGCTTTTGACATCCTCACGTAGATATACATGAACCAAAACACCAGAGAACGTAAAATAGATTGTATAATTAGGAATTAATCGATCGAGCTGGGGTTTCTCTCTCTATTTAGTCCTGGTTGGCCTCAGACTGTGGCATTCCTCCAGCCATGGCCTCCCAAGTGCTGGGATTATAGGCGTAGGCCACCATGACTAGCACAGCTCCCTCCTACCAACTGGAAGAGTGTCAGCACCAGCTCTGTCAGCTTTAATGTTCCTTGGGAATCACGACGCCCTCCTTCAGTGCTCAGAGTCTCTTTCCCAGTGGATTTGTGTTTTCCTGAATGTTAGAGATTAGATAGGTAACACTGTTAGCTGACTTTCTGAATATGAAATCTGCTAAACCTTGTGACTCTGTTAAGTGAGCAATGAGCCAGGAGCTCACCGTCCATAATCTGACACTTAGTAAAGTGCTTGTGTTGAGGGGAGGGCTTTCTACATTGTCTCCAGTTTTGCTCTTGGAATCCTGTCTGAAAGCTGGGCTCTTGCTGCCGTGTCTTTCCACACCATATAATGCATGCTGACACGGATAGGCTTACATATATGCACCTTCCCTTTTTCCTGTAATGCTATTGGGTAAACAATCTGATGATGCAAACTCTCTCATAGTTCAGTTTCCACTTGTGGTTAATTTCCTTTAAAACGTCATTGTTCTGCACTAGGCTGACCAAGAACTTGTCGCTACAATGTTTCAGCGAACACCGGGAGTGTCTTTTTTATGTTATGTTACTCTTATATGAGTAATTAGTAATCAAAAGGGCATATGATTCTATTAAGCTCTATCAAGCAAACACCAGGCACAACTTCACAGACCAGTCAGCGGCTCCCAGATGGCAGAGAGTGGAGAAGGGAATGAGGAGAGCCGTGCTCGTTTCAGGCCAAACAGACAGTGAATACCCATGTGCTTTATGGACTTTTACTTTTTAATTTACTTACTTTCCCCCTTTTTGACATATTGTTTTGTTGTGTGATCCACATGGCACAGAATTTGCTATGTAACCTAAGCTGGCTTGGAACTCAAATCCTCTTGCCTCAGCTTTCTAGTGTGTGTGTGTGTGTGTGTGTGTGTGTGTGTGTGTGTGTGTGTGTCTGTGTGTGTGTGTGTTTGTCTGTGTGTCTGTATGTGTATGGGAATGCAACTGTGAAAGTCAGAGGATAACTTCTGAAAATCAACTTTTGGCTTCTACCATTTAGGTTTTGGGGGTCAAATTCTGGTCAACAGGCTTGGTGGCAAACACCTTTACCTACTGAACTTTCTTGCTATCCCCAAAGTATTTATTTTCATATAATTTCAGTACTTCACACATACATATTAGTATTTATAAAGAAGTTGAGTTCCCAGGATTCACTTTTCATGCAAACCTGGCCCAGGCAGAACAGAGAGTTTCCTGGCTAGCTAACCTCATTGGAAACGCCAAGCTCTTAGGAGAGAGAGAGAGAGAGAGAGAGAGAGAGAGAGAGAGATGCATTCGTGGGGCACTAGAGGAAGAGAGAGAGGGTCTTCCTCTGTCTTCTGCATGTGTATGTGTGGGCACCCATATCTGCATATTCCTGTGGATGCCTGCCCCATGAGACCTGTAGCATTTCCCAATTATCCACGGTGTACAACCCCCTCTTCTGTGGCCAATTTCCATCTGCCAGCATGGTATTTCCCACACGGCAACAAGGATCAGTGGTCACTAGCTAGTGTGTACAGGCCCCAGCCTACCACCTTTCCCTTCTCTGTGAAAATCCTGGTTCCCATTTTCTATGACTCTCAGTTCTAAGATTCATAGAAAGCACTTTCACAATTGTTTATGATACAGTTGTGAAACAAGCTGGAGTTTAATATTTGTGCTTTTTTTTTTTTTTTTGTCTTGAGTTAAGAGGATGCCATGGAAATGCTGTGTCTGAGGCTGTTCCTGTTCATTTTCTTACCTTTTCCAGCGCCCTTTGCAATGTAGTTAGGACAGCTAGGCTTTGGAGTTAGGGTATGTGTCTGTAACCCATGCATTCAGAAGGCTGAGTGAAGGAGGGCAGTCAGAGACCAGCCTGCGTTATTACAAGTCCCTGTCTCAAAAAGAGTCTACTCATTAAAACAGCTTCTCAAGAAACGGAATGGAAATCATGGGCAGGAAGAAAAGAACTCAAAAAACATCTGCCAAGGGGTTTAGAAATGGACTGTATAAACATCTCTAAAATTAACGAGAATATGAGCAATCCAGCGAAAAGTGGGAGAATACTTGGACGTCGCAGACCCACACTCTATAAAAGAGATTTCTTTCAGGCTGGGAGACGGCTCAGAGTCTAAAGTACTTGCTGTGCTAGCAGGAAGACTAGAGTTCAGATCCTCAGAACTCAACTGGTGTGGATGTCAACTTGTGTGGATATGATGCCTCTCTTGAATGTTTCAGTACTCAGCAGAGAGAAGGGAGACTGGTATGATCAATGAACTCTGGGATCAACTGAGAGAGCCTGACTCTATGAGTAAGGTAGAAAGTGATTGAGACTCTTGATATCAGCTTTGAGCCCTGCTTACACACACACACACACACACACAGAGAGAGAGAGAGAGAGAGAGAGAGAGAGAGAGAGAGAGAGAGAGAGAGAGAGAGAGGAGAGAGAGAGATCAACAGTAAGTGTTGGTAGTTCCAGCTCTTGGAAGACCAAAAAATAAGAAGTTGGGTGAATTCCATTTTGAGGCCAGTTTTGGCTACGTAGTGAGGCTCTGTACCAAATCTCCTATATCAACTTTCCCCTCGAAACTGATAAACAAAAAATGAAAAATTAAAAAGAAAAGGTCATCCAGGCAGTGGTGGCTAAAACCTTTAATCCCAGCATTTGTGAGGCAGAGGCAGGGGGATCTCTGTGAGTATGAAGCCAGCCTCATCTACACAGCAAGTTCCAGGACGACCAAGGCTACATGGAGAAACCCTGTCTGGAAAAACCTAAATAAATTAAATAAATAAATAAGTCAGTATGGATACCAGCAAGGGTTGTCAGCACCAGAACTCATGTATGTTGAGATTATAAAACCATGCAGTCATTTTGAGAAAGGTTTGCCGATCTCAGAAAGATGAGCATGCAGATAGCTGACAACCCAGATTTCAGCACCTCAGCATTTACCCAGTGGGAATGAAAACACGGGCAGGCAAAGACTTGTACGAGCGAATTTGTAGGGATTTTATTTACAAAGTCTCAAATTGAAACCAACTCAGATGGATAACAGCTGATTCTTGGATACTTTGAGTCATGTTCACACGATTGAATACCGCTCGACAATAAAAAGGAGATAAAAACCCCAATGGCTCTATTCTAAAAGACAACAAAGAGATGATGTTGTAAGAACCAGGGAGAGGATAGCTAGGGATCAGTGGGAGGGGGCCAGGAAAGAACATTCTGGGACAATGTGAATGTGTGTGCCTTTGTAACCCACCACTCTATAGGTCTTCTCTGTGGAGACCTGAATGCATAGGCTGTGTGATTGTGCTTTTCAAAATACTGTATCTGTACGCTTCTGTACGCTTCATCTTGTCTACTTCGAGAAGTTAAAAGACGAAACAAGCCAGATATGGTGGGGCCCACCTTTAATCCCAGCACTCAGAGGCAGGTAGATCTCTGTGAGGCCAGCCTGGTCTACATAGTGAGATCCTGCCTTAAAAAAAAAAAAAAAGTCAAGGGGTTGGGGATTTAGCTCAGTGGTAGAGCGCTTGCCCCAGCTCCGAAAAAAAGAAAAAAAGAAAAAAAGAAAAAAAAAAAAGTCAAAACAAGATTAGGATTCAGAGGACTCGTGATCAGAGAGCACACTGAGCCTTAGGAACTAGTCTGGCCCTGAGCCCTGGGGGAGGAGGAAGAGGAGGCACGGAGGGACGGTTGGAGAGCAAAGGGAGTCAGGTCTGTGTTATCAGTAATTCTCTCAGAGGAGACCCGTGTGCCCTGCAACCCTCACAGAAACCCGGAAAGCAAGACTTGGCAATATACAACAGAAAAGACTGGAGTAGCACTGGAGTAGCGGGTGGGTTAAAGCTTTTACCGTGAAGCCACTTAGAAACTTTTAAGACAAAAAATCTTTCCAGAACCAGCAGTGAGCTCATGTGTGCCACATGAGCCGGCGCGTGAGCCAGAGTATAATGAAAACAGCCTTTCTGTGCACAGGCTGCGTGGCATCCAGTGCGTTCCCACCCCCACTCAGAGGGGGGTGGGGTGGGCAACTATCACCCTCCTCGGCTCCCTTCCCTGCTCTGTCTTTCAGTCCAGCTTTTGGTCAGTCTTCGAGACATACGCCCGGTACCACAAGTACCTCGCCAGCCGTGTACTCTGCTGCAAGGTTTCTGAGCCCTTCCTTCCATGCCCCTTGATGTCTTTTCCACCTATCATGTGACCTGTGGGCAGAGGCATAGAGAACAAGCTAGAGGGAACGCATCTTGTGGAGCCTCCCTCAGGGGTGTGAACACAGCGCCGAGCATCCTCACGTTCGCTTCCGTGCGGCATCAGAAGTCCGCACCTGTCATGTCCACCACACAGAGGATCCCCAGGCACAAGCTTCAAGAACTTCTTAGGCCCCCACCACCCCAGGCATCTGTCAGCTGTGCAGATTCCCCCGCCCCAGGCCTGTTTACCCCTTCAAGGGGCTGCAGTGCATGGGAATCTACAACAAGAAACAGAAAGCAAATGGATGTGGGTCCTGCCTGGAGGAGCTTTCAAGAAGAAACTAGAAACTTGCCCGGGAGGATGGATGGGGAGAGGGGAGGGTGGCTCCGGAAAAAGGAAGAGATCAGAGGAGACTTTTCACGGTTTGCATTTCATTTTAAAACCTCCAGTTTGGCAAGAAACATGCAAATTGGCATTGATGCCTTTTGGAAGTCTGGAGAGTTCCCCCCTTCACGCCCCATCAGGGAAGCCAGGTGCTTGGTAACTCATACAAAGGCTGCGTTTGTGTGAGGCCTGAGTGTTGAGGGCACAGATGCGCAGTGCTTTGCATCAAAGACCACAGCATGCTCCACAAACAGAGTGTGATGGAGCCATTTCCATGCTTCACAGCAGGGGGAAAAATGAGACACAGGAAGCAACATTCTTGCTGCCAGCTCCAACCACAAAGACTTTTACTGTCCACACGCAGTGTCCTCCGAGTCCTTCAGTTACTTATTAAGGGCTAAAAGACAACCGTAGAATAAGGACTGGAGAATTCCCGTACTCCCCTGTGCCTTCAACCTTGACCTTCCTTTCCTATTTGTCTAAAATCTAAGTGGATCTAACTCTGCAAATATGGATGGAATATTGTCAATTAACATTAACAAATGGCCCACCAGCGATGTACGGAATATCTTATTCAAGCCTTAGAATAATCTTACAACATAGATATCATTATTATCTTCATTATATTTTACGATATTGTGTGTGTGTGTGTGTGTGTGTGTGTGTGTGTGTGTGTTTACAAGAGCACCACAGCACCCATGTGATAGATCAGAGGACAACTTACGGACTCATTCCTCTCCTTCCGCCATGGAGAACCAGGAGTTGACCTGAGCTTGTCGTCCTTGGGGGAGAAGTGCCTTTACTCTTGACCCGTCTTGCTCATCCTCATCTTAATTTTATAGGACAAAAAGCGGAGAGTCAACAATCTGTACTGTGGAGCAGACTGAAGTCTGCCTGAGCTACTTGGCCACACAGCTCTATATTTATTTATTTATTTTCTGTGCATGTGTATGTACGTATGTGCATTGTCTGCATGTGTGTGGGTGCACATGCACATGAATGTGAAGGGCAGATTGGATGTCACATGTCCTCCTGGATTGATTTTTGCTTTATTTACTCTTCCAGAGTCTCCCTGACCCTAAAGCCTGCTTATTTGTATAATCTGGCTAGCTAGTTTATCCCAGGGATTCTCCGCCCCCGCCTCCTCCTCCGTCCCCGCCCCCTCCTCCGTCCCCCCCCCCCCCCCAAGCTCAGTTTATAGCCAGGCCACCATGCAGTCTTTAATGTGGGTCCCAGAATCAGAACTCTGGCTCTCACGCCGGTGTGGAAAGACCTTTATCTACGGAGTTATCTCTCCAATCCTAACTTTCCGTATTTGAGCATAGGGATCCTACCCACCTTTCAACTCTTAGTCCTTTTATTTGAAGATCTAAAAGCGAAACACAAACACCCACACCCCATGAATTTGAGCCCTAAGTCTACAGTTTGCAAGTCGCATGACTTTGGGCAAATACCTCTGTCAATGGGACTGACCGACTGGCCTGGACCGTGGGAGACAGTGGAAGGATACAGAAATAACGTGCTTTGAATTTGTCAAGTGCTTCTTCAATGAAATGGGTTGAAGATACATCCAAAAACAAGACTGTTGAAGACTAGCCACGCGAGTAAAGAAATGTGTTTAGGACGTAATCACTTCTATATTGAATGCAGACACGGGTGGGATAAGCGCAGCTTGTTATGCACTCAGAGCTTTTTTGTCTCTGTCGGCTGGAGAACTATCAGAGAAACCTTAGTGGATGTGGCAACCACTGTCTTCAACCAGGTTCTTCTAGCCACAAAGTCAGTGTCAACATAGCGACTGTGTCCCTCGTTTTTCTCTCACGAGGTAGTCACACACGGTGAAAAGAACACCCACCCCAGTTCCTGCTCCAACACTGTTACAACCCTGCTGTTGGTTCCCTTTTCCCTGGGTCCTAGACAGCTCTGTCTGGGTGAGAGCCACTCTTGACATCCACACATCTAAATGTCCCTCCTCTCAGCAGGTCAATGGAGAGGTCGGTATCAGTGGATCATAAAGCAGAAATAGAAGCAGAGAAAATAACTGTGCTACTCGGGAACACATAAGAAAGGCAGAGGAAGCCGGGTGTGGTGGTGCACGTTCTGGCGTTCTAGAGGTTGAGGCAGAAAGGAAGACTGAGAATTGGAATCAGTGTAAACACAGTGAGGCACTGTCTTACAGATGAGGGCTGGTGGGGGATATGAATATGCACTAAGTGTTGAGAGCAATCTTACCGTTTTTAAGTACCGTCTAAACTTCCTGCAATATACACATGCTACTTGTATAATGTGAGGGAGGCCCTTCTCTCTGCCTCGGGCCCTGAATGGGAAAGTAAATGCCCTTGTTTATCAGTCATCTGTCCTCAATCCACACTAAAATAGCAAAGGCTACATGGCAGCATTAGGAAGCAGAAAGGGCTGGGGGTTGTGGGGGATTCTGCAGCGTGAGAGGCAGATGGGAATCCGCAGACGAGGTTGGAAGAACGTTGTCCAATCCAGGCTAAGCAGAGAATAGAGTATATGGATTCTCCACACCAAGTCCTAGGGCCTGCGTAATGAGGTAGCTGAAACGGGAGCAGCCATGGAGAGATCAGTTAGAGGGCACTGGGAGTGCAGCCAGGGACATCCCCACATGGGTGAACATGGAACAGGTGCTTCTGATAGCTCTGTTGAAGTGTCAGCTCATGACACCCTGAGGCAGGTGCCTGGCATGAACATGGTGGCCTCCAGCAACCAGGCTTGATTCTAGCAGTCTTCAAGGAAAAAGGTCAGCACAGCTCTGGGGCCCTGTGAATGCTTGCCTCACCCCAGGATAACACCTTTCCTACAATGTCCCACTCCATGCAGAAGGGAAAGCATTTGAAATTGTACCAAGAGGTTATCAAAACACCAGGAGCAGAAAACACACACACACACACACACACACACACACACACACACACACACACACGGAGGCAACATGGTAAGTTGGCAACTTTGTTTGTTTGTTTTGAGACAGGGTCTTCCTATGTACCTCTTGCTGGTCTACAGACCAGACACTAGGCTGGTCTGGAACTTAAAGTGATCTGCCAGCCTCTTCCTCCTCAGTGCTGGGCTTAAAGGTTTGTAATAACTTTCTATATATTACTAATAACCACTTAAAACTGTAATTTAAAATACAGAGCCAGGGCTGGGCATGTGAGTGAGCAGGTAAGAGTGCTAGATGTAAAAACATGAGGACGTGAGTTCGAATCCCCAATAGCCATGTAATAATCCAGGCGTGGCCATGTGCATATTTGTAATATTAACACTGTTATGGGTAGAGACATGAGGCTCCCTGGGGTTGCTGGCCACCAGCCTAGCTCTGGGTACAGTGAGGAAACCTCTTTCAAATGAATAAGGCAAGCTGAGTGAAGTGACACACACCTGTAATCCTAACACTCAGGAGACAGAGACAGACAGGTCTCTGTGAGTTCAAGACCTGCCTGGTCTGCACAGAGTTCTAGGATTGTCAGGGTTACATAGTAGGACTCATGTCACAAAACAAAACAGAACAGAAGTCAGAGTGACTGAGCAAGCACCTGACATCTGTCTCTGGGCCCTGAGAACCTTCATACACTTGTGTGCACACATCACACACACACACACACACACACACACACACGCACTGCCCACTGCCCACTTATACAACACAATGACCAGAGCTATGTGTAGTGGTGCACATCTGTCACCTCAGCATACTCTAGAGACGGAAGGCTCAAGGCTAAAACTGAACGTGAGGCCAGTGGGATTGGTCGGGAGAATGGTGAACCTGTGATCCCACTGACTGTGGAAGGAGGGAACAAATTTGTGGAAGTGCTTCTCTGACTGAAACAAGCGCATTATTGTGGAGTGTGAGAACATTCACACAGGTCTTTCACACCCACACGTGTGCATGCACGCACACACCTCATAGCAAACAAATAAAAATGAGTAGGACCAGGCTGGAGAGATGGCTCAGTGGTAAGAGCACAGACTGCTCTCCCAGAGGTCCTGAGTTCAATTTCCAGCAACCACATGGTGGCTCCCAACCATCTGTAATGGGATCTGATGCCCTCTTCTGGTGTGTCTGAAGACAGCTACGGTGTACTTGTTCGTATACATGAAAAATAAATAAATCTTTTAAAAAAAATGAGTAGGACCACCCAGAAATCAGTCTTTTCAAGGTAAAGTTGTAAAACACTAGAAACTGTTTTCATTGTAAAAATTAGGAAGCAGAATACACACACACACACACACACACACACACACACATATATATGTATATATATATGCTCATACATAGGAAAGTACCCCATAAACTGTGGTCCATCCATGAAATAAGGTTCTGTCTGTCAGTCAGTCAGTCTGTCAGTCTGTCAATCAGTCAGTATATTTATATTTTGAGTCAAGGTATCATATTGTCTAGACTGGCTACACAGCTGAGGGTGACCTTGAATTCCTGTTCCTCTGGCTTCTTCCTCAAGTGCCAGGAGCACAAGACGTGCTGGCTGTTCCTGGTTTTACGGGGTGCTGGGGATCGTATCCAGGACTCTGCATGCTCGGCAAGCGCTCTGCCGACCGAACCACATCAACAGCATTTATTTTTACTAATTTTTTTTTGTTCTTTTTTTTTTTTTCGGAGCTGGGGACCGAACCCAGGGCCTCGCGCTTCCTAGGTAAGCGCTCTACCACTGAGCTAAATCCCCAGCCCCTATTTTTACTAATTTTAACAATTAAGCTATTTATTTATTTTGTATTTCGACTGTAGCTTCCTCTCTCCTCTCTTCCCAGTCTGTTCCTCTCCCTTCCCCCCCCTCCACTCTTCCTCCCTTTCTCAGAAGAGGGGAGGCCTCCCATGGGTATCAAGCAGCTTTGGTATATCAAATTACAGTGTGAGCAAGGGCATCTTCCTTATTGAGGCTAACCAGTATATTTTTTAATTAAAAATTAATCCTTAATGAAAACATTTATTTATCTAGTGCACGTATACACATGACTGCCATGCATGTGGAGGTCAGACAGTCGTGTTTGATGGAAATGCCTTTACCCGTGAGCTATCTTGCTAGTCTGTATGCTCCATGTCTTAAATGATGGGGGAAACCCTGGAGACTAGGGAACAGGATAGAAGGGACTGCTAACAGGGAATGTGAACAGACACAGGGCAACTTACCCTTATTTTTTGGTGGTGTAAGCCTGGGACCTTATACACGCTAAGTGCACTGCCACTGAGTTAACTCTCTAGCCATTAGCTTTAGGAATTACTTTCCCTGAAGATTTGCGAAGTCTGCCTATGGCCATACCATCCTTCAATGTGTCAACTCTCCCCCAAACCACTATAGTTCCTTTTAAAACTGTATGTGTGTATGTTTGCATATTCATGCATGTGAGGGTACAGGTGTACATGTTTGCACACATGGAGCTCAAAGAACAACCTTTGGTATCATCCTTAGAATGCCATATACTCCCTTTGAGGTTGGGGCTCTCCTGGCCTGGAGCTCACTAACTAGGCTCAGTTTGCTGGCCAGTGAATCTCAGGGATCCTGTATTTCTCTGCCTTCACAGTGCTGGCTACAAGTGAGCTACCAGACGTGGCATTTTTTAAAATTGAAATTTATTATTGTTTTACTGTTCACTTTATATCCCACTCACTGTCCCCTTCCCGGTCACCTCTCTTACAATCCTTCTCCCATCCCCCCTCACTATCTCCTCTGAGTGGGTCAGTCCCCCCCTTGACCCTCCCCTCACTTCAAGTCTCTGTGAAGCTAGGTGCTTCCCCCCAACTGAGACCAAACAAGGCAGCCCAACTAGAAGAACGTATCCCACATACAGGCAGAAGCTTTTGGGATAGCCCCCACTACAGTTATTCAGGATCACTTGAAGGCCAAGCTGCACATGTGCTACATACATGCAGGGAGGCCTAGGTCCAGCCCGTACATGTTCCTTGGTTGGTGGACACCTGGGGTTTTTTTTTATGTGGGTCTGGGGATCAAGCTCAGGTCCTCATGCTTTCAAGGCAAGTGCTCTATAGACTGTCATTCCCCAGCCCACCATGGCTCCTTTTTGGTGACCTCAAGTTCTTTTTCTTTTTAAAGATTTTTTTTTTTGGTTCTTTTTTTTTCGGAGCTGGGGACCGAACCCAGGGCCTTGCGCTTCCTAGGCAAGCGCTCTACCACTGAGCTAAATCCCCAACCCCATAAATCCAAGGTCCTTAATCAGCAGAAGTAACTTATAGAGGTCTATGCCCCATTTCCCCTCTAACGTTTCTCTCCTACCTAGTGTCAGGGTGTCGAAGGGATCAGGGTGGAATATTGAAATATATATATATATATATATATATATATACATATTTATATACATATATATATATATATGCAATAGACACTGAAGTTGTTGCAAAATCTCATTACTGGAAACCACAGAAAAAGCATTGCTGAAAGAAATGTAAGAAGTCCCAAACAAAGGAAGCCACACATCTTACATGAAGGCATGAGTACTGTTTAAAAAAAAGCTGATTTTCTCCCAATCACCCTACAGATTCAACCTATTTCTATCAGAATCCCCGAATCCTCTTCAGTGACTAACTGCCCTGTGGACTAAAATTCCTGAAGAGTTACAAAGGACCTGGACTAGGCACAAAAGAAGAGCACAAGTATCAATTATTGAACTGCTTTGTTTTAAAAACACAGCCAGCACCAGGCACGGGCAGCTTGCAACTGTAACCCAGCACTGGGAAGGCAGAGGCAGGAGACTCAGTTCAAGAAGAGCCTTGAGAGCACAGCAAGCCGAAAGCCTGCCTGAGACTCTGTCTGACTTGAAAGCTGGAAGGTTCCTACCACCTGACTTGAGAACTTTCCATGAAGTTCCGTGAAGTATGATATTCAGATCTGCTCAGTAGAACCCCACTGATAAACAAGTAGGAGACAGGACAGAAATAGAGACTCATTTGTCTACCACCAACTGACTTTCAGCCTTTAAAGGGGCCGAATTTAACTCTTCTGAACAGATGTTCCTGGAACAAGTGTGTAAACTTGGATAGGGGAAGTTCTGCCTCCATCTACCGTACACAAAAGTCAATCTGAAGTGAACATGCATTTAAATGTAGAGCTAAAAAATGTAATGTTTTTACAGGAAAATATCTTTAAGAACTTGAGGGCTGGAGAGATTGAGTGGTTAAGAGCGCTGACTGCTCTTCCAGAGGTCCTGAGTTCAATTCCCAGCAACCACACGGTGGCTCACAACCATCTGTAACGGGATCCAATGCCCTCCTCTGGTGTGTCTGAAGATAGCTACAGTTTACTTATATATAATAAACAAATAAATCTTTAAAAAGGGGGTTGGGGATTTAGCTCAGTGGTAGAGCGCTTGCCTAGCAAGCGCAAGGCCCTGGGTTCGGTCCCCAGCTCCGAAAAAAAGGGAAAAAAAGGACCTTGGATCTTTGGAGTGCAAGTCCAATCTTCCTTGACAGAATATCCAGCAGTCCAGCAAACCAGCAATTTAGCAACAGCCAGTGCAGCAGCAAACACAGCAGCAGGATGAACCAACAGCAGCAAGGGGAGCAACAGCCACCACAGGCCCTCTCAGGGCTCTGGCATTTATACCCACTCCAGAGCATCCAGAATTAAACTATCTGCAGATGACTAAAATCACGCCCCTGCTAGCACATGGGGCAGACCATAATTACCTGCTGTGAAGCAACCTCTTATCCCATACCTGGGATTAAAGCAAAAGCATACTTGCATTACATAATAGTGCTTTTAAAGAAATCATAACTCTCACTACAGTTTATTCCAGAGTAGTTTATATTTTTTTGTCACTGTAAGTGATCTTTTTTTTTTTTTTTTTTTTTTTTTGTTCTTTTTTTCAGAGCTGGGGACCGAACCCAGGGCCTTGCGCTTCCTAGGCAAGCACTCTACCACTGAGCTAAATCCCCAACCCCAAGTGATCTTTAAAAATCTCTCCTTTCCTTGTCTCCTCTCCTTTTTCCTATTTCTCTTTCTTCCTTTCCCTTCCTCCCTTCTTTCTTTTTTGGAGATAGGGTTTCGCTGTGCTGCCCTGGAACTTACTATGTAGGCCAGGCTGGCCTCAAACTCACAGAGACTCACTGCCTCTTTCTCCGGAGTCCTGGGATAAAAGGCGTGAACCACTATACCCTGCTTCAGGTCAGTTTTCTTCCATGGCGAGAGTGCTTTAAGTTTTATGTTTCTGTGAAGATGTAGAGCTATTCAGAGATCTGCTTCTTGTGTTTTTAAAAGACTTCATGATGTTTCCTTCTTTTTTTTCTAGTAAAAATTATCTTTAAATATGTATATGTATCTTTATATATGCCTGTGGGTAGGTACATGCACATAAATGCTGGGATTTCAGAGACAACAGGTTGGCTCGATTCTCTTGGACTGAGAGTTCCAGGAATGACCTGTGAGCTGCTCGGTGCAGGTACTGGGAACTGAACTTTTGTTCTGTGAAGACATCATGATCTCTCAACTGTTGAGTAATCTCTCCAGCCCCATCTTCTGTTTTTGTTTTTGTTTTCTTTTGGGGGGGTGGATAATATTTCACTATGTTATTCAGGCTGGCTTTGAACTTGAATTTCCCTGCCTCAGCTGCTTAAGTGCTGGAATTACAGACGTGTGCTACCACACCTGCTAGGTTTAGCTTATTACATCTGTAGAATCTGCATTGATTGAAATCTGGGGGTTGGGGATTCAGTGGTAGAGCGCTTGCCTAGCGAGCGCAAGGCCCTGGGTTCGGTCCCCAGCTCTGAAAAAAAAAAAAAAAAAAAGAAAGAAAAAAAAAAGAAATCTGTATTGATGCTCACACTTTCATTCTGATATTGGCAATTTGTATTTTATTCTCCCCTGTCTTATTGATTTTATTTAACTGTTCAGAAGACAACTTGGTTTAATCAGTGTTCTCTATTTATCTTTATTTCATTCCACTATTTTAATTTTTTCTACCACTAAAGTTTTCTAGCTCTTTTTATTAAATATTAAAGTCACAAAAATATAAACTACTTTGGAATAAACTGCAGTGAGAGTTTTGATTTCTTTAAAAGCACAATTATGTAATGTAAGTATGCTTTTACTTTAATCCCAGGTGTGGGATAAGAGGCTGCTCACGGCAGGTGACAGAAAAGCTAGCTCTAGTAAGTTTATCTAGCTCTTTTTCTCGAGCTACTTAAAGTAAAAGCTTAGGTCAGAGCTCTTAAGACTACCTCTCTCTTTTTCTTTTGTTCACTTCTATTGTCTGTCTGTCTATGTATCTATGTATCTATATATGTATCTATGTATCTATCCATGTATCTATGTAGGTATCTATGTATCAATGCATCTATATATCTATCTATGTATCTATGTATGTGTGTCTGTCTGTCTGTCTATCTATCTATCTATCTATCTATCTATCTATCTATCTATCTATCTGCATGAGGTCTGCTGTACTCCAGCCTGGCTTCTAACACACAATATAGCCAAAGCTGACCTTGAACTCTTGGTTCTTCTTCCAGAGTGCTGGGAATACAGCTATGTGCCACCTTGCATAGTTTCTGTGGACTGAAACCAGCCTTTTGCAAGCTAGCTACACAAGCAACCTGTCAGTTGAGCCCCATCTCATAAATTCTGATATTTTCATCATTTCTTTTGAGATGCATTTATATTTTTTTTTCACACGGAACCT
Organism: Rattus norvegicus; assembly: GCF_021556685.1. NCBI lineage: Eukaryota > Metazoa > Chordata > Mammalia > Rodentia > Muridae > Rattus > Rattus norvegicus. The sequence goes on from NC_141551.1 coordinate 73,362,290, forward strand.
GGTTATTTTAAAGGACTCCATTTAAATCCCATTTCTTGGCCAGGAGTGGTGACAGACACCTGTAATTCTAATACCTGAAAGGCTAAGTTAGGAGGCTTGTCAATTTCAGGCCAGCCTGGGGAATATGGCAGGACCCCATCCCACCTGCCTACCTTTCTCTTATGACCTACCCTGCCTTTTCTCTACTGTATTAATCACACATGTTCTTCATACGGCCATGTTATAGACTGTCTTCATCTTTAACTTTTGTTTGTCTTATGTGTATGATTTTTACTGATTCCCTGGAGTGGAAGACTTGCTAACTGCAAGTACACGATCTCAGGTTGACCTTATAGGTTTGCTAGTATTTTGTGGGTGGTTGGTGTGACATTAAATGTGTGTCAAAAGTTATTCATGTGAATGACAATGCTTGTGCATAATGACCTACAATGAATTGACCACTTTATTAGACAATAGAATAACTAGGGCTTGGGATATAGTTCAGTTGGTAGTACTTCTCTAGCATGCACCAGTCCTAGATTTGATCCCCAGTACCAGGTGTAATGGCTGTAACTCTGGCTCTTGGGACGCTGAGTTAGAAGGATTAGAAGTTGAGGGCCGTACTTGGCTATAAAGTAAGTCAGTTTGATCTGAGTTTCATGAGACCCATTCTCAAAGGAAAAAAAGAGATGATACTGCGCACCAAACAGTATATGCTAATAGTCCCTCCCTCCTCCCTCCCTCTCTCCCTCCCTCTCTCCCTCTCTCCCACCTTCCCTCTTTGTGAATGGGCAGGTACATGTGTATATAGATGTGAGAGGCCAGCCTCTGGCAGTTTCCCTCAGGAGCTGTGCACCTTGTGCTGTTGAGACAGTGGCTCACTGGGACAGTCTCCTGTGGCCCTTAAGGATTAGTTTAGGTTTGCTAGTCTGCAGGCTCTGGGGATCTGCTTGTCTCTGCCTCTCCAGGGCTGGGATTATGAGTACATGTTACTCCACCTGACTTCTGTGTGGTGCTGTGGATTGAACTCAGTTCTTCCCCATTTTTGTGGCCAGCATTTTGCCCACTGAACTCTCCAGCAGTGTCCCTTGGTTCCCTTGGGGCTGTGAGTCTTGTCTCGGGTGCATCCCTCCCAGTCTTCTGGCATTCAGTTAGTTTTCATGCTCTGTGACCCTCTTTTCTGAGTAGCTTCTTTCTTGGTTTCCTTTCTTCTTGATCCTGAGTGACTGGGCAGCTGTTCTTTTTTTTTTTTTTTTTTAAGGACCGGAAGTTGGGATGTCTGTGTTTTTGGGGAAACTCTGTTCTAGATTCCTTGCCCCACCAAACCTAAACTATCTGTACCTTTAATTAAGAAAAAGGAAACCACCTCCCAGATATCATAACTGAGAGAAGTAAAGCATTCTTTTTTTTTTTTTTTTTTTGGTTCTTTTTTTCGGAGCTGGGGACCGAACCCAGGGCCTTGCGCTTCCTAGGTAAGCGCCTACCACTGAGCTAAATCCCCAGCCCTGAAGTAAAGCATTCTTAATGAGTGGGAATAGAGACTTCTGCTTACAAAGGAAGCTGACAATGACCCTTGTTTTCTTTGTTCGTGTCCCAGGAGGCTTGGCTTCATTGTTCAGATCTTATGTATTCAAAAGGGGTTTCAGGAGAGAGCTCATCCTGGAGTTTCTGCTGTAGGCTTGTGAGGTGTATTACATCAAGGGAGACATTTCTGTGAGGGGCTCAGGGGTGGAGACAGTATTCTGTTCCAACATTCAGCAGAGTGGGGACAGAAAGGCCATCTCTGTGAGTACAAAAATGCCAGATTAAAAGAACTCACAAGAGGGAACTGGGCTACCCCAAGGAGACTTCCAGAAAGCGTGAGAGTTGAGAGAATGACTAGCTTTGGGTCGAAAACAGTAATCTAAACACCGCATTAAAGAGGTGGTAGTGAAATTGCTAATTAAAAATTAAATATTTTCTCCAACTAGTGCAACCATGTGTGGGCCCAGGCACTGGCCCAGGCTCCCATTCCTCATCTACCAGGCCATTGGCCACTTTTCTTTCATTCTGGTTTGTGACCTTGCTCTTCTTGCCTGCTGGCCTCTCACAGATACCCCACAGTCCTTCAAGAGCACTAACTGGCTGAAGGAGATGTCAGGGCCTCTGGTGTCAGGTTTAAGGGCGAGCTGATGCTGTGAAGAGCCTGATTAAATGGGCCTGTAGCTCGAGTCAGCTCCTGCCAAGCAAAGTGAACAGGCACACAGCTAGCTAGGGGCTAGAGTGGGAACTTTCTGCTGTCTCTCTTGGCCTGACTTAGGTGTGAGTGTACCCAGAGAAAGGGGCTTGAGTACACCTTAGTCCCCCCTCTCTCTTTAAATTATTATTATTATTATTATTATTATTTTTTTTTTTTTTTTGGAGCTGGGGACCGAACCCAGGGCCTTGTGCTTCCTAGGCAAGCACTCTACCACTGAGCTAAATCCCCAACCCCTATTATTTTATTTATTTACATTCCAGTCGTTATCTCCCCTCAGTGCCCCCTCCCACAGTTCCTCATCCCATTCCTCCTTCCCATTGCCTCCAAAAGGGAGCTTCTCCCACCAGACCTCCCCCTTCCCTGGGGCCTCAAGGCTCTCAAGGGTTAAAATGCATCTTCTCTTACTGAAACCAGACCAGGCAGACCTCGGCTATATTTGTTCTTGTCATGGCCCATGTATGCTACTGGTTGGTGGCTCAGTCTCTGGGAGCTCCCTGGAGTCTGTGTTAGTTAATACTGCTGCTTTTCCTATGGGGTTGCCCTACCATTCAGCTTCTTCAATTCTTCCCCTAATTCAACCATAGGGGTCCCCGACTTCAGTCCAATGGTCGGGGTAAGTATCTGCTTCTGTCTCAGTCAGCTGCTGGTAGGACCTCTCGGAGGACAGCCATGTCAGGCTCCTGTCTGTAAGCACAGCATAGCATAGTGTCAGGCTTTGGTGGCCCACCCCTCTCCCCAGTGAGATGGATCCCATGTTGGGCTGGTCATTGGATCACTTTTCCCTCAGTCTCTCCTCCTTTTTTGTTCATGCAGTTCTTTCAGACAGGAACAGTTCTGGGTCAGAAATTTTGACTGTGGGTTAGTAACCCCGTCCCTCTGCTTGAGGTCCGGTCTGTCTACTGGAGGTGGACTCTTCGAGTTTCCTTGCCCCAGTGTTGTGGCTAAGGTCACACCCCTTGAGTCCTGAGAGTTTTTTTACCTTCCGGGTCTCTTGTCCTTTCTAGAGGGTCTCCACATCTTCCCCCAATGCTGCTTATCTATCTGTTCCCTCGGCCCTCTGGGTTTCTGTTCTTTCCTCCCATACTGATCCTGCTTTTCTTTTCCCCTCTCCTTCCCTTCTCCCACCCAGGTCCCTCCCTCCCTCTGCCTCCTTTGATTATTTCCTTCCCTCTTCTTTTTTTTTCTTTGTATTTTTTCTATTTTTTATTAGATATTTTTTTATTTCCATTTCAAATGTTATCTGCTTTTCCGGTTTCCTGTCCATAAACCCCCTATCCCATCCCTCCTCCCTCTTCTTCTATGAGGGTGCTCCCCCTTCCCAACCACCCACCCCTTCCTGTCCCCCTGCCCTGACATTCCCCCACACTGGGTGGGTGGGGGGAGTCCAGCCTTGGCAGGACCAAGGGCTTCTCCTCCCATTGGTGCCCAACAAGGCCATCCTCTGCTACATATGCAGTTGGAGCCATGGGTCTGCCCAATGTGTACTCTCTGGATGGTGGTTTAATCCCTGGGAGCTCTGGTTTGGTTGGTATTGTTGTTCTTATTGGGGTTGCAAACCCTACCTTTCCTCCCTTCTAAGTGGGATTGAAGTATCCTCAGTTGGGCCTTTCTGCGTGTCACACTTCTTTCTGTCTGCGGGTTGTATCGTGGATATTCCGTTACCTTTTGGCTACTACCCACTGATCAGTGAGTACACACCAGGCATGTCCTTTTGGGTCTGAGTTACCTCACCTAGGATGACATTGAAAAGTGAGGACATCATGGATTTTACAGGCAAATGGATAGAAGCAGAGAATATCCTTATGTCTCTTACCCCTCTGTTTTGTCCCTCCTGTTCCGTGGCCCTTTCAGCTTCATCGTTTGAAGTATTCTTCCCAGATGCTTATCTCGACTTCTTTTCTGTATTCTCCGTGGTCACGCGGCTTTGTAAAAGTGAACCAGTGAAGTCCCACTGTGGCCTTGCTGTCCCTTCTGCCCACCTGTCCTTCATGCTTCTCCTCAGCCTGACGCCACGTCGTTTATCTCAACAGAGCACGGACATTCTCAGCACCGTTGGCTACGACAGCATCATCCAGCATCTGAACAATGGCCGTAAGAACTGCAAGGAGTTTGAAGAGTTTTTGAAAGAAAGGTAGGATGCTCGGGCCTCCTGAGTCAGTTCACCCCTACCCCAGGCCAGGAACCAACTGATTTCTCTTTCCTTTATTTTGTAGACAAGTTATTTCTTGTTACTCTGTGGGTGTGCGTATGCCCAAGTGTGCCACTCCTCTTCCCAGATGTTTACCTTGTTGCATCGTGGGGTACATGATGTGGAAGTCAGAGGACAACTTTGTGCAGTTGGGTCCCTCCTTCCACCTTTGCAGGAGGGCACAGTTGATCAACTGATCAGTTGACCCTGATCAGGGTCACGTCCTAATCCATCAGAGCAGGTGTGCCCGTGGGAAGATAATGCGAAGACACAAGTCAAGAGCTCCCTGTGGTAATAAAGTGGGAAACTATGGAACTGAAAGCCAGGACACATCAGAGACTTTTAGTGACACCGGATGCTACACAAACCATATTCTCCCTAGATCCTCCAAGACAGCAAGATCCTGTCCCCACCTCTCCCACAGCTCCTCACTTTCTGGTGTCTGGGCTTGAACTCAGATGTCAGGCTTGCCTCGAGACACTCCACCCTGCAGTCATTTCATCCCCTTTCCATTTGTTGGTCTGGCTGGGTTTATCGATTCTGAAGACCCTCTGCTCCAGGGTGTGAAACAACCCTGAGAAGAGTCTGATACTATTCTAGAGTTAATGTTCATATGCCTTCTTAGTGAGAAATCACTCTGGACATTCAAAGATTAATAAATGGAAAACAAAAGCTTTTTTTTTTTTTTTTAAAGCACAGCGTGTGTTCCGCTCTGGCTAATGTCTGTAGAGGAGCTGTCCAGGAATAGATGGTTTTAGTAACTTATATACTACACCTCAGGCTTGTGCACGCCTCATAGGCTGTCACCTTGAGGTTTATTTCAGGTCCAGTCCCTAGGTTCCACTTTGAACAATTTGAACAGACACAGGAGACTGCAAGACTGGCCAGTGCAGATGGGAGATTAACATAGCAAGACATTGCCAGGGTTGTTGTTGTTGTTCTTGTCATTGTTGTTGTTGTTGTTATTATTATTATTATTATTATTATTATTATTATTTTGGTTTTTTTTTCAAGACAGAGTTTCTCTGTGTAACTCTGCCTGTCCTGGACTCACTCTGTAGACCAGGCTGGCCTGGAAGTCACAGAGGCCCACCTGTCTCTGCCTCCCAAGAGCTGGGATTGAAGGCCTGGGCCACCACTGCTTGACTCAGAATTATTTCTTGAGTACATCAGCGTTGTGCTTTTCTAGTAGTTGTTACAGGGCCATCTTGCCCACTTGGGAGATTTAAGATTTTTATTTATTTTTATTCTTTTATTTATTTATTTATTTTTTGCATGAGCACAAATGGGTAGTTAATGGCAGGCTAGGTGTTAATGGTGGCTCTAACCCTGTGCTACCTCCTGCTCTAAGCTGCCCTTAGAGTCATGTTCTCTGACACTGAGATGAGCCTCATGGCCATTTGTACTTCGGACCCTCTCCACTCGTTCTGGGAATAGAGTCTAACTGTCCATCAGTCTTCGTAGACAAACACTAGCAGCCTTAACATCCTAAATCTCACCTACCTCAAACAGGCCCGGACAGCGTCCTTCCTCTCTTCCGTGTACTTTGGAGCCAGTGCTCCCTTCCTAAAGTCTACTTTGGGTGACTTAATGCTTCCCAAGCACACCTGTGAGGAAGATCCTTTACGACCGACACCAGTTCTGTCATTTCAAGTCTCTTCTCCGTCAGTACCGTCCTGAAGTCCCTGAGAACCAATCTGGAAAGTAAGATTTGTAAACAAAACAGCAGACAGAGATGCAGCAAGCCACGAGGCCCACTAGGGAGCACGGTGTCAGTAACCCTGAAGAAGCAGACTAACGACCCCCTACTGGGCCAACAGAGCTCTCTTTGGGAGCTTCGTGGAAGAGGGGATCCTTGCAGGGCTCTGGCAGAACAAGGTGGTTCTGACCACTGTGGGGGACAGGCAGTCTTGAGGTAAAGCAGACCCAAGTGGTAAGAGGAAGGTAGGACCTCATTGAGACACCAGAAAGTGAAATGCTGCGGGAGGCGTGGGAACAGGACCTTGCTGTCTTGGAGGATCTAGAGAGGATGTGGTTTGTATAGCATCCGGTGCCACTAAGAGTCTCTGATGTGTCCTGGCTTTCAGTTCCATAGTTTCTAGCCTGCTTCATTACCACAGGGAGGTCTATGACTTGTGTCTTCGAGTTATCTTCCCTTGGGGATACCTGCTCTGATGGATTAGGAGGAAGTGACCCTCCTGATCAAGGGTGCCCCCATCTTAGCTAATCACATCTGTAGTGACCCTCTTACAAAGAAGAGTACAACCTGAGACAACGGGGACTAGAGTCGGACATGGTTTTGTTTTGTTTTGTTTTGTTTTCCCTCGGAGCTGGGGACCGAACCCAGGGCCTTGCGCTCGCTAGGCAAGCGCTCTACCACTGAGCTAAATCCCCAACCCTTGTTTTGTTTTTTTAAAGGGAGACAGCACATACTATGCAAATGGCACAGGCAGCTGAGACCTATACAGGAAAGAACACTGGGGCAGAGTCTAACCTCTTCCTCATCTGATCCTGCTTCCTTGTAACTGGCAGGGGCACACACCGAGGGCAGGTATCTTTCCAGGTGTCTGTTTCCTCCTCAGTAAAAGGAAGCCATTGTACTCAACGTCTGTAAAATCTCTGAGGAGGGAGCCCGGGTCTTCCAAAGAAATTAATAACTCAATGGAGGCACTATTTTGGGAATATATAGTAAAATGAGTAAAAATGGGTCAATGTCAGGTACTTGGACAAAAGATTTCATTCTGGCCGCCCACTCCGACCTGGGAGCCTCCTCATCAGAGACTACCCTCAGGCTGATGGGAAAGGCTGTGTCTGATGATGCTGGCCACGAGTTGTTGAAGGAGAGCTGGCACATGAATTACTCCTGGTTTCGGAAATTTGGGGGGGGAGGGGCCAAAGTGAGCAGTGGGGGAAGGGCTTTGGGGAGAAGCATATGTAGTTGAGTATTGGATTTTCAGGAAAATCACTGAGACTGGAGATCACGGCCACATTTAAGTGAAATGAAGGTGACACAGGAAGACGCCTGTGCTTTTTCTCGTGCATAGAAACAAATGAGACCCGGGAGTAGAGAGACCAATAGGGCGGAAGGCAGAAGGAAAGGCAGGAAAAGCCAGAAGGAGGCAAAATATGGATAGCGATCTCACAGTGAAACCTGGTAAGTTTTATAGCTAATATGAACTAATATCTATAGGAGGAGTGAATTAGCAGGTAAAAGTAGAGGGGGAAGACTCCTCTTCTGTGACTTGTCCTGTTCTTACGTTTCACACAGCCCTGTTGTAGGTCAACTGGAGTATTGAAGCGTACACCCACCAGCTCCACTAGGCCACTCTTTTATTGCAGTCATTCAGTGATCCTGGCATCCAGCAGATGCCCGGCATATAATAAATATTCCAGAGATAATGACATAGGGGCTGGAGAGATGGCTCAGAGGTTAAGAGTACTTATAGCCCTTGCAGAGGCCCAAGGTTTCATCCCCAGCAACCACATGACAGTTCACAACCATCCATAACTCCAGTTCCAGATGATCTAATGGCCTTTTCTTTTGGCCTCCTCATGCCCTGTGCACACACAGTGCACGGATATACACGCAGGCAAAACACCCATACATATGAAGTAAAAGAAATGAATCTTTAAAAAGATAAGTTGATGGACAGGTAAGAGGAAACACTGGGTGGGCAATGCTGTAGGGAAAGGTCTTTCCATCAAAGGGGATTTCTGCAACGTCCTGGTGGTTCCTCCCTTGTCTGTAGCCTCAGAAGTCCACCACTTCCCCTGTGCTTGAGGTCGTCCTCTGTGTGTCAGTGGTGGTTCCCATGGTTATAAAGAGTATGATGCTGGAGTTTCACTTCAGCAAAGTTTCCCCTCTAGTTCAGAGTAGACCACAGTGCTTGCTTAGGGGTGTTGGGGGGGATTCTGCTCACTGTTGCCTGAATGCTAGAGGGCCTGCCGCCTCATGGAAACCACAGGGGTTCTCAAGAACCCTTCAGGAGTGTGTGGGGAGGAAGGTGGAGGACAGGAGACAGGGGTGCTCTGCTGGGTTCTGTAGGCATCACACAGGGGAAGCTGGATGGTGGCTTTTGAAGTGCTGATGGCTTGGTTTACCGTCAGTTTTGATACCAAAGCAAGTCAGGGGACTTCCCGAAGCAGGAGATGAAACCCTAGGGAATTGGTTTGGTTTGAGGAACTATTCCACTTCCAGTGAGAGGAATAAGAATCCAGTGGTGATAAGAATTGTGTTTTAGCACAGCGAGGCTCAGAAGGTACTTGAACTTTCAGTGATAAGCATTCAAAATCTTCCTCTGTGTGTCAGTGGTGTCAGAGAGATGGGGAGAGGTCAGATGAGGGATGTAGAGAAACCCTGGCAGAGGGAGGAGGGGAGGCTCCAGGAAAACTCTTTCCATCACTAGGAAGTCGTGAGACACCATTCTAAAAAGACCTCTGTTGACTCCGTGGTGATGGTGGCTGAGACCTCTTAGGTCTTGCTCTTAGAAAACTCAGAGCTAGTGTCATAGGGCTACCTGTTGAGACTTGGCCACAATGCCGCTAGACTTGTAGGAAGAAACTTTGATTGGAACTATGAAGTATTTGATGGGATGGAGACCTGGTTGGAGCAGAGTCTGTAAGGGCATGTTCCAGGTAGCAAACTGGACGTCGGGAAGGATTACACGGGTTGGGGGGCATCATTGACAACTGGACTCCTAAAGGATCACCCAGGGGTATAACCAGCATCCGTGACCCAACCTTACAGAGGAATGCATAGGGAGCCCAAGTAAGAAGCACAGAGATGAGCAAGCAGCTTCAGCTCCAGCCTGCACTCAGCTCGCCCCTCTCTCTCTTTATTCTTGCGTATTTAGCACCAGGGAATATGAACACTGGTAAATTAACACTGGTTTAGCAACTTAGCTTTGGTCTCTTTTGCTTGTGTCCTCCACCTCTCTCTTTTCTTTCTCATTTTCCCTTTCCAAGGAACACAGGCTTGCCCTGGTTTGTAGGGGCTCTCCGTGTCAGCCTCCTGAGAACTGGGATGGTTGTAGCTTATCTGAATGTCTTTCCGTTTTACCAGCAGCCCAAACTGACGCATCCCTCCTGCTGTCCCCTCTCCTATTCACACTTAGCCTCCGTAATCAGGTACTGATCATCAATCGGCCTGAGGCTCTTTCTCCCACTCTCCGTGGTAGTTGATGTATCGTCCCACACAGTGGTGTACATCCTAAAATGATTGATTTTCAAGGTTTTTTCCCCCCCTTTGATGATTACTGTATTTTCGTAGCAAGCATACCCTCTGATAGTAGCCATTTTGAAGACAGTATACTAGTTTCAGGGGGATCTTGGGGACTGAGCCTGGGGATTGTCCTAGTCACCAGTGTAGTAGAGAAAAAATGACAACTTGGCCCTACTGAAATATGGTCCTTATTGAGCGTTAAAAACACTTTTGCAGAAAGAATCAGGGCAATTTAAAAAGAATTCAACCAGTGACCACACACAGGTATGTGCTTCAGTCCCAGTAAGGAACGTTAGACGAACATAATTCGTATATCATGAGAGTTGAAGTCAGTAGAGAGAGAAGTACTGAAGAAAAACCCAGTGGGATATTGGAAATGAAAAATGAAACAAAGCAAATGAGAAACTCTAGGGAAAGCTTCAGCAAAGGCGTGGGCGATGGAGACGAAAGAATATCAGTGCTTGAAGACAGGGTAGAGAAATTTAACCTCTCAGACTGTAAAGGTCTATATTTCACAAGATGGCCTGAACAGAACTTTTAAAACCTACGGGACACCCTGAGAAGACCAAATCTACAAACTACGGGCATAGAGGAAATAGAACTTCATGCTAAAAGCATAGAAAACATTGTCAATAAAGTCATAGCGGAAAAATTCCCCACATTCCAGGGAAAGAGTTACATGTGGCGGTTAAAACACCAAAGACCAGGAGCAAAAAAAAAAAAAAAAAAAAAGTCATATCATGGACTGGAGAGGTGGCTCAGCGGTTAAGAGCACTGACTGCTCTTCCAGAGGTCCCGAGTTCAACTCCCAGCAACCACATGGTGGCTCACAACCATCTGTAGTGGGATCTGATACCCACTTTGGGCAGGAAGGTGTACATGTAGATAGAGCTCTCATATACATAAAATAAACAAATACGTCTTTTAAAAAAGTCATATCGCATTGTAGTTAAAATAGTAAACAGACAGAACAGGAATGCACATGGAAAGATGCATGAGAGAGACACCAGGTTCCATCTAAAGACAGGCTCAACATAAGAGGTTCTTCAACAGAAACTCTAAAAGGCAGGCGGGCTTTAGGGCCCTTAGTTGAAGGAAAATGAATAACTTTTTGTGGTTAAAAAGAGTTTAAGGAACTTATGGCCACTAGTTGAGCTCTGCAGAAGATACCTGAAGGAATCCTTCAGACTAGAAAGGAGGACGAACACATCTATGAGGCTTCAAGACAGAAAAGGCGACACTGTGACTATTGATTATTGATTATTGACTATTGATTATTGAGTAATCAAATAAGGATGAAGACAACTCCAGCCACCACACAGTCAACAAGTGACACAAATGAATACACACGTGTCAATAGTAGTTCTGAACAGCAATGGTCTCAAGTCCCTAAAAACACAGACTAACACATCGGATTAAAAATTAGGTCCCGTGTATTTGCCGTGTCTGAGAAACAGACCTTCCATCAAGACAAATACTACCTTAGGATAAAGGGGAAAAAATATCCAAGCAAATGGACCTAGTAAACAAGCAGGTGTCATTGCTCTATTACCTGACGGAATTCACTTCAAACTAGTCAGAAGAGATAAAGAATGTCACTTTATACTGACGAAAGAGAACAGACCATCCAAAGGATATTATAATTCTAAACATGTATGCACCAAACATGAGTGTACTCAATTTTATATAACAAATGCTAATAGTTGTAAGGTCATATATGAACCTCAACACAATAATGCTGGGTTATCTCAAAACCACCTTCCACAATAGACAGGTCATTCCAAGGAAAAATATGTGACTGAGTTAAATAACATCATAGACCAAGTGGGACTAAGAGACCTTTATAGACATTTTATAATCTGAATACACAGAATTCTCAGCAGCCTCTGGGACTTCCCCTAAAAGAGGACGTGTGATGGATACAGAGCAAATGTGGAAATCATCTCCTGTGTTTGACCACAATGGAGTAAAATGGAAATCAACAGTAAGAGAAGCAAGAGAAGCTATACAGCATACACGGACCCATGAGTACAGCATACACGGACCCATGAGGATCAAACAACACACGACTATATGAAGAACGGATCACTGAAGAAATGAGGAAACAAAAACATTCCTACATCGAATGAAAATGAACACATCATGTGAGATTTTGCAGGATACAGGGAGAGCAGTTCTGAGAGAGAGGGGGAGGGGGAGGGGGAGGGGGAGTGAGTGCAAGCTCAGGGCTGCACTGCCTACATTATCAATTAAAGAGATCTCAAATAATGATCGCCCCGAGGGGAGGAACAAGTTGAACATAAAATTAGTATATGAAAAGAAATAATATCGGGCTGGAGAGATGGCTCAGCGGTTAAGAGCACCCGACTGCTCTTCCAGAGGTCCTGAGTTCAATTCCCAGCAACCACATGGTGGCTCACAACCATCTGTAAGGAGACCCGATGCCCTCTTCTGGTGTGTCTGAAGACAGCTACAGTGTACTTATATATAATAAATGAATAAATAAATCTTTAAAAAAAAAGAAAAGAAATAATATCAAGCTAGAAATTACTGAAGGGAGAATCAATGAAGCAGAGAGATAAAAACAAGATAGGCAAAACCTGGCCAAACTAAGAAAATGAAAGACGGCCCAAATTAATAATGAAAAACAAAAAAAACCTAAAAAAACGGAAAAGACTTTACAACAGATACCGGGGAAATTCAGAAAACAATTAGGGCATACTTTAAAAATCTATGATCTTATTAAGTTGGAAACTGTAAAAGTAATACAAGGATTCCTGATGCATGTGGTCTACAAAATAAACCAAGGCAGGATAAAGAATTTAAACAGGGGCCTGGAGAGAGGTCTCAGTGGTTAAGAGTGCCTGTTGTCTTCCAGAAGACCCAGCTCTGGTTCCCCATACTCATGTCACGTGACTCACAGCCGCCTGTAGCTCCTCCTCCAGGATCCAGTGGTGCCTTCAGGCTTTTTTTGGGGCACCTGCGCATGCGCATCTCTCTCTCTCTCTCTCTCTCTCTCTCTCACGCACGCAGAAGATATGCACGCACTCACAAATAAATATAAAATAAAATAAGAGAGCTACATCACTTGATGAGCTCAACTGATGTCCAGGCCCAAGTGGATTCACTGGTGAAGTGTACTGGAGGCTATATATTTATGTATTTATGTATTTTATGTATTTATGTATAGACAGGGTCTCGCTACATATGCCTGACTATTCTGGAACTTGCTACGCAGACTAGGCTGGCCCCGAATCCGCCATCCCCAGCGTCTACCAGACTTTTAAAGACCAATGGTCAAACTATTTCATAAAATAGAAAAGGAATGTCTTAAAACTTCTTACATAGCCAGACACACTGTAACACGGAATCAGATAAAGAAACAACAACCAAATAAAACTGTAAGCTAAATTACTTGGTGAACATAAATGCAAAAATTATCAATAAAGAGCTTACAAACTAAATTGAATAAAACATCAAAAAAAATCACTCACCCTAGCCAAGGTGGCTTCATTCGACAAATGTAAATCAATACATGTAACACATCATATAAGTGGGCAAGGACGGAAATCACATCATCATTTTAATGGATAAAGAAAAGACTTTTGATGAATATCCAACATCCCTTCATCCCAGAATCCCTCAGAGGCTAGAATAGAAGGAATGTATGTCAACAGGACAAGTGCATGTATGACAGACTACATCTAACGTTCTACTACATGGGGAAACAGCTCAAAGCTCTTCCACTAAAACCAAACACAAGACAGGCGTGTTCACTTTCTCTACTTTTATTCAATACAGATCTTGAAGTCTTAGAGAACTCAGACAGAGGAGGGGAATGGAAGTTGTGGGGGGTGGGGGTGGGATACAAACAGGGAGGAAAGAATCAAAGCGACCTTATTTTCAGATGACCTGGTACATCAGAGACCCTGAGAGTCTACTAAAAAACTTGTAGATCTGGGAAACTCTTGCAGCAAACTGCAAGGAGCAGAATCAACACACCCAAGCCATCAGCAACGAACAGATGCATGAGAAGGGAGTCAGGAGGTCAGCTCTATTCACGCTTGCTTTAAAGAAAGAATGCTCTGGAATAAACCCAACCAAGGAAGGGAAGGACCTCTCCAGGGGAAACTTTAAAGCTCCGATGAAGGAAATCAAAGACAGTTGAAGATGGGAAGACTCATGTCCATAGATTGGAAGAATTAACACTGTGAAAATGGCCGTCTTTACTTTTTTTTTGTTATATTTATTTGTTTTTTACATTTATCAGATATCAGGTAACATGAGCTCCAAGCTTAGCAAGAGACACTGTCTCAAGGGAGGAAGGCAGAGTGTGAGAGAGAAAACCCTATGTCATCCTCTGACTTCTATATGTGTGCACACAGGCACATGCTCCCACACGTACATGCTATAGACAAAAATATACACAGACAAACAAAATTAAAAAATAATATTCCAATCACCATCAAATGATATAACTTATTTACATGTGTCTGTGGTGTATTTGTCTACACATGTTCATGTGTGTGCATGCATGTATGTGTGATGGCTTATCCCTGTGAGTGCCTGTATGTTGGACAGATCAGATGTTGATGTCCATGACTTCTTCGGTTGTTTTCTTCCACCTCTCTCTCTTTCTCTCGGTCTCTCTCCCTCTCTCTGTCTGTATCTGTCTCTCTGTCTGTATCTGTCTCTCTGTCTCTCTCTGTCCCTCTGTCTCTCTGTCTCTCTGGTTGTTAATGTGTGTGTTGGTGTATATGCACATGGTGGTGGATTTTGCACGGCTCCCTCAATTGTTCTCTGCTTTGTTCTTTAAGGTAGGAGACTCACACTGAACCGGGACATCACCAGTTGGCTAGACTGGCTTACCAGAAGGTCTTAGACATCCTCCTGTCTCCCCACAGCTATGCACATGGGTGCCGAGAGTCCAAACTTTGGCTCTTTATGCTTATGAAGCAGCCACTTCACTGACTAAACCATCTTCCCAGCTCCTAACTGGCCCTTTTTTTCTGAGACTTTTCTTTTTTTTAGTTCTACAATTTTTGAAGAGCTGAAGAAACTGGGGCAGTGTAAAAGACCTTAACCTAGCCGTGTAGTCTGGATAATGCTGGGACTGAGGCAAACAGTGGAGAAAGTGACAGGGATGGGGGAGGTGAAGAGGTAAGGGAAGGTGACATTTAGTGCTTTAGACTCTTCCCCAACACCCAGGCAGTTGTTTGTGATGTGCCAGCTGCAGTTTATGTCTTTAGATCCCCTTGACTTGGTACAGATTAGCCATTGACTGGAGGAGGAAGGGTCTTGTTGGGAAGGTGGAGGAGAGCTCCACTTAAAAACTATGCACAAGCCAGGCACAGTGCTATGTACCTGTTGCCTTAACTTGTTGTCTTAACTTACTTGAGGTCAGGAGTTCAAGGCTGACCTTGACCACATAGCAGCCTCGTCTCTTACATGGAAGGGACTCCAGCCTGAGAGTAGCTAGCATTGAAGGCCTCTGTGCTTCTTCCCCTCATACAGTAGGGGTTTGGAGGGGATTGAGGTCAGTGGAAGAATACTTGCCTGGCCAGTCAGTGCAGGGCTTGCTCCGTCCCCAGCACCCAAAACAAAACAAAAGCCATTAAAACAGAAGTCTCACATTTTATATATGTGTATATATAATGTACATTATATATATATAAATGTATGTATTTTTAAAAGGCTTATTTTTATTTATGTGTATTGTGTCTGTATGTCATATATGTGCAGGTCCAAGAAGTCTGGAAATGGATGTTTCCGGAGTGAGCTGTGATGACAGTGACCTGACTGATGTGTGTGTTAGGACCTGAACTCAGGTCCTCTGGAAGAACAACAAGTGCTCTTAACCCTGTGACATCCCTCCAGCCCCTATTTCTGTTTTTTGAAATAAGGTCTCACATATCCCAGGTTGGCCTCAAACTCACCATGTAGCTAAGGCTGACTTTGAAACTCCCGGTCTTCCAGCCTTTGCCTCTCAGTTCTGGGATTACAAGTGTGCACCACCATGCCTGCCTCTGAGTTTTCTTTTATAGGTTTACTTTTAGTTTTCCTTTTCATTTATTACTGAGTCTTATATCTTAAACGGTGACATCCCATCTGAACATCCACAGTGAGTGAACAGCTCTCCAGCCGGGGCAGTGTTTTTAGTGTTTGAGTGGAGAACTCTATACAAGACCCATGGCCTTCTCTTCTGTTCCCTACAGGGCATCAATTGAAGAGAAGTATGGCAAAGATCTGCTGAATCTTTCCAGGAAGAAGCCATGTGGACAGTCCGAGATTAAGTAGGTGCCAGCGTGTTTCTGCCTCCTATGCTGCCTGTGACTGCAAGCGCAGTCGAGCGGCAAATGCAGTATATTACATGGAGAGAATGGATATTTCCCCTGCTCCTTGCTTTCCACTCGTGAAAAATGTGCCTCTTCTTTGAGATGCATTTAAGAGATCTTAATGGGACACAGGATTTGTGGTTTCAAGTTACCACATTTATTTTTTTCAGTGCCTTAGTTTAAGGTGGACCTGGATAGGGATTTTGCTTACCTGAAAGATGTGAACACAGACCCTTGCTAAAAATGCAGGAAAGTGGAACATTTAGTTATTAGTTCATAACACACACACACACACACACACACACACACACACACACACACACCAGAGGCACATGTGCACACAGGCACATACACAGGCACATACACAGGCTTATGTGTGTACATGCACATGCCTATGCACACGCACAATTCAACAGTGCAACAGCAGAATTAAATATAGTAGATTTTTTTGTGCCAAAATGAACAGATCTAAAAAAAAACCACTCTCAAGTGTATAAAGTATATTTGTAAAAGAGTGAATTAAAAGCTTAAGAGGAAATTTTTGGAAATGTTCTTGAAATTCTGAGGAAGAATCAGATAGAAATGTAGTCCCCAGGGCCTGGGGCCAAGCTTAGGGAATGTTAGTCAAAAGACAATGATTTCCGAGCTGGGACCTGGCTCGGTGGTTGAAGCATTTGCTGCACAAAGTGTGAACCATAGCTCTGACCCCAAAACCTTTGTACATGGTGGATGGACACGGATGCCTGCCTGTAATTCTAATCCGAGAAGCTGGAGACAGGGGATCCCCAGGGTAAATTATATACAGAGACTGGTCACATCAGTGAGCTCTGGGTTTGATTGAGAGACCCTGCCTCTGTGAATGAAGCAGAAGAGTGATGGAGGATGATTCCCAACACCAGCTTCAACCTCAGGCCTTCCTTCACATGCACACACGTGTGTACTCACACATGTGCTCACACATGTGGAGACGTGCACGCTCACACACACACACGTAAAATGGCATGAAGGTTTTAGTTAGGAGAAATAAGTTCAAGAGATTTTTTGCACAGCGTCGTGACTGTAGTTAAAAGCAATGTCCTATGTTCTTAAAAAGAACTGAGACCGGATTGTAAGCACGGCTCTACAAACCAGGGCAAGGGATGGAAGTGAGGCAGTGGCTATGTTAGTTACTCTGCTGCCGTTCCACAATGCACGAAGATTTCAAAATCCCACATTGCACATGGTGAAGAGGCACTACTCTGTCTGTCAACTAAAAGACAGAATTTAAGAAAGGAATAAGGTTAGCCTGTAGTTTCTGACCAATAAGTATATGCCCGGTGTAATGGCACACACCTTTAATCCCGCACTCAGAAAGCAGAGACAGGTGAATCTCTGTGAGTGTGAGGTCAGAATAGTCTACATAGTGAGTTCCAGGATTGCGCTGTGAGACTCAGTCTCAGGGGGGAAAAGTATGCGATGGTTTTCTGACCAAGGAGTCTGTTAAGAGCCAGAGTTTGAACTGGGGCATAGTGATTCGCTCCTGTCTGTAATGCCAGCACTTGAAGACAGGAGGCAGGGTGATTAGGACTTTAAGGCCAGCTTCAGCTACATAGCAAGCCTGGGCTATGTGAGATGCTATCTTCACACTTGCAAACACACACACACACACACACACACAGATTTACACACAGAGATATACATACATATACACACATGCACACACAATCACATACACATATATACACAGACAAGTGTGCACACACACATGGATGTATGCACAGAGATACACACACATATACACACACATACATACATACACATACAATCACATACACAGACATACATGGACAAGTGCGTGCACACACACAGATGTACACACAGAGATATACACACATACACACATAGATACATACATACATATACACACACAATCACATACACACATATACACAGACATACACACACAAGCACATGTACACACCCCACACCCCACAGACACTCTCTCAGAGTGCACACTAGGATTTGAGCTGTCTATTTAACTGCTTTGTTTTCATATTCAGATGACAACATGTTCTTAGGAGAAAGGGATCACGAGTGCTATATTTCCACTGGGTCAGAGTTCCTGTATTTTGCTCTGCTCAGGGCAGACAGTGAAGAACTGTCTATGCCTGGGAGTGATGAGGTTTGTCTTAAGTTTTGGTCTTTCACTGTCTCCGGAACTCAGGGCCATTCATGGGTCTAGAGCCTCCATGATACTATGTAGCCACAGAGAAGCATGTGCAAACATTGAAATAAAATCACATAGACGATTTCTAGAATTGAAATTATGTATGTTGCTTTTCAGTACCTTGAAGAGAGCCCTTGATGTCTTCAAGCAGCGTAAGTTAATTATTTAAAAAATATTCTATTTTATGTGTCTGAGTGTTTTTGCCTGCATATGTGTTTTATGTACTGTGTGTGCCTGGTGCCTATAGAGGCCAGGAGTTGGAATTATGGTGGTGGTCGTCAATCACCTCATAGGTGCTGGGAACAGAATATGGGGCCTCTGGACTGTTGAACCATCACACCAACCTCTAGTGTAAAATTCTATTCTGCCCTTTGTAAACTCCACATCTTTCCTCTAAGGCGAATTCTAATTTGAACAGCAATTTAGCATTAGGTTAAAAAAAAAAAAACCAAACAAACCACAACCTCAGAACAGCCATGAGGTGAGAAATGGCTCTGCAGGGTAGAAAGGAGCTGCAGACGCTGCACATTCCAGAGGCTTCACACCCACCTGTCACTGGCAGAGCTGTGGTTAGCTCATGTTCATGTGCACACTGAGGTCCTGACTCAGGAGTTTGGAGAGTGCTGGGATTTGAGTGCTCTTAGCTCCCAGATGGGAGTGACACCATGCAAGTAAGTTCTGTCCTTCCCTACCTCAGAGACGTCCTTACGTGAATGCTTGCCTCTACTCCACCTGATTCAGCCAGACTCCCCCAACCCCTTACGTGTTCTTGAGGCTGTTCTGTTCCCAGAGGCACTCACAGCGCTTCAGTCACGGCTTCTGAGAGAGTCTCCCATCACTGCTCCCATCTCTCTGGGAGAACTAGATCACAGATTATCCACATGCAGCCTCTTTCATGGTTCTAGGGACCTCGCTCAGTTGTCAGACCTGCTGGGCCAGTGTTTTACCCGGTGACCCCAGCTCCACAGACACTTTTAATTAAGACAGTCTTCAAAGAACATACCACCCGGTCATTCTTTCCTTCTATTGTAATCTGGCATGTGGTTCCTTCCACACTCCCCTAGACCTGCGGTCTCAAAGGATACCAGCAATGTCCCTCTAGTCCCTGGTGTGTCAGGGGCGAATCCTGATGCCCACCTCGGAGTGTCCATTGCTGCTGTTTGGTTGTGAGTCTGACTTGGAATGACGCCAGCAGATTTTATTAGTTATGGTGATGTGGTGACAACCAGGAACCGGGAGATCTGGGCTGAGACCTGTCACGTTGCTCTTGAAGGAGTCCTGCCCAGCTCAGTGTTCCAAAGGCCCTTTGCTTAGAACCTGCTTCTGGGGCTTCCTCACAGGGGATTGTCAGGTGAAGGGTGTCAAAAGGCACGGTGCATGTGACTTATGCCTGAAGTATTTCTGTGGCTAGTTGAGCGCGGTTCCAATAGAACCTTTGCTGTCTGTGTCCTCTCCTGTCATGCATTGGTATGACTGTCATATCAAGGGGACTTCTAGCCCATTATATGGCTCCCCTGCGGCAGCCATGCAGTCTCTTCTGCAGTGGATGCTAGCCAGTGTCTTTTAATCCAGTCCAGTCTCTACCCTATCAACCCGGAGGCTGTCACGTCCTCTAGGCTGAAAGCTCAGTTCGGAAACCTGTCCCCAGGCTCCCCAGCCTGTCTTCCCTGTGCCTAAAGCCCAGCTTCCCACCACCCCCATTTGCTTCGATCCATTTACCCCAGTAGATTCCAGAACCTAGGGAAAGAATTACACTTGTTTGTTTATAATAAAGAATGCTACAAGGGAAATGGGTTCAGGGAGGTGTGGAAGGGGGATGTGAGGCACTTTCATGCCCTCTCTGAGCACACGGGGCAGGAATGGGCCCAGCAGGCTTCAGGCACAGCATTGTGTTGGGATGAGCACAGCACTCAGTAGTCTCTACTTGCCTGGCTATTAGGAAGCTCTCAAAGCCATGTCTGTTTTGTTTTTTATGGAGACATCATTGTATAGGCACTCCGGCTAGTGGACTGAGTAGGAAAGCCAGTTAAGTGAGGCTCTTCAGAGTCTTCCCAACCCTTCAGCGTATCATTTCTATCTGCAGGACATGGGGCGGGGCCCCTCCTCTTGAGGGAATTGGGGCCTTTGCCCTACTAAAGGAGATAGAATTTCTTTATGGCCTACTGTAGACAGAGGCAGATTAGTTTCACTATCTTCATTGAGTAAGTCAGCAGTGGAACAGAACACACACACACACATTATCAATATGACACACATGCACAGACAGACACACACATGACACATACATACACTATCAATATGACACACACATATTATCAATATGACATACACACATACACAGACACACACATTATCAATATGACATACACTATCAATATGACGCACACATACACAGATAGACACAGACACACATATTATCAATACGACACAGACACAGACACAGACATAGACACACATATTATTAATAAGACACACACACACATACACTATCAATATGACACACACATACACATACACAGACACAGGCACACATATTATCAATATGACACATACACAGACACAGGCACAGGCACACATATTATCAATGTGACACATACACAGACACAGACATAGATACATATATTATTAATATGATACACACATACACACATATACTATCAATATGACACACACATATTATCAATATGACACACATACACACATATACTATCAATATGACACATATACACATTATCAATATGACACACACATACACAGACAGATACAGACACACATTATCAATATGACACACACACATATACTATCAATATCACATAAACACACACACAGACAGACACAAACACACTTATTGTCAATATGACACACACACATTATCAATATGGTACATATTATCAATATGACACACATACATACACTATCAATATGAGACACACACATACACAGACACAGACACATATTATCAATATAACACACACACATACTATCAATATGACACACACACACACACACACACACACACACACACACACACACCATAGGGTTACAGGTATCAAAGGTAGGGAAAAAAATACTCCTTTCAACGTCTCCATAGACAAAGATTTCTCCTTAATTCAGTGATGGATCTGCTTCTCAGTGTTGATGCAGTGTTTTACCGTGTTCCTTCTTTATATAAACAGTGCTGAACCAAGTGTCTTTAAGCAAGGAATGTCCGCATAACTTGGCTCGCCTCGGCAGTTTACTCCTCTGCTCATGTTTGCCTTGTTTCTGTCGTGCTAGCACGTGCTTGTAATCTTAGCACTCAGGAGGCAGAGTGGGAGGATCATGGGAAGCCTGGGGTGCCCTGCACGAGGCTACGTCAAAGTAACAAGTAGCAGAGCAGAACACAAAGCCCTCAACTGTTTTGTGTTTTCTTATTAAGATAATGTGTTAAATGTAGTTCGGGTGAGACAGCTCACTCTACAGAGAGGAACTCAGGTCCTCTGCAAGAGCATCTCCTAACCACGGAGAGTGTCTTCAGCTCCTAACTTTGGTTTTAATCCTTCATACAAACTCAGATATGAGTGTTTTATATAATACACTATCATATTTCTCTAGAATTGGCTATCTATTTAATATCTACCTCAGTTCATAGACGTCTGCTTCATTCTTATAAAAAGAAATTTGACCATCCAGAATGCCAGATTTTCTCTAAAAACCTTGTTCCATTTCCCCCCACCAACAGTGACACTTTTTCAAATATCACCAGTACCCAGAGGGCTTTTGCTTTTCTAATTTTTTTTCAAAGCTGAAAGGTTAAAGGCCATGAGATGTGCTGTGTTTAAAGCTCTACCCTTACAGGGTCCTGAAGTCCAAATGGGTTCCTCAAGGATGCATTGCCCATTTGTCCAGTCTTTTGAATTTGACATTGTTATTTTTTAATATGGCATGTATGTAAGGGAATTTGTATATATACATATTTTCTTCTTTATTTGTGAAAGTACTCTTTTTTGAAGCTGGGAATTTTAATCCAGTCCCACCCCCAACACCTCCAGAAACTGATAATTAAAACAGTAAATATATGAAGCATTTAAAGAATCCAATCATCTATTTTGAACCGAAAGGCATACAGAGCCATTCGTGCCCAACAAAAAGATGCACATATATTTTAAGATACATAAGGTATTCATAAATCAGTACTAGAGTAACTATGGCTTTTAGAACTCAGTGTATACCAGGTAACCCATTAACAGTGTACAAATCCAGCTTGTTTGAACTTAATACAATTAAAATAATAAATTATAACCAGAGTACTTTAGAAGTCATACTTACACATATGTAATCTGAAAAACATGCCTAAATAATTTGAGGAAAAAAGAGAAATAACGTAGCAATTCCAACATACTCAAACTGACTGATGGTGAAAACCTCATGTCAAAATATGGGACAAAACCTGGGCAGTGGTGGCTCACGCCTTTAATCCTGTCATACAGGAAGCAGAGGCAGGTGGATCTCTGCCAGCCTGGTCTACAGACTGAGTTCTAGGACAGCCAGGGCTACACAGAGAAACCCTATCTTGAAAAACAAATGAACAAACAAACAAACAAAAGAGGAATATTTAGAATTAAAATGAACTCTACTGAAGAATAATTAGTATACAGACTAACCAGGTTGAACTTCCAACTATATCTTTAATAATATTTTTATTCATTCTTTGATCATATTCTTTCTCCCAGATTCTCCCCTACCTCTCTAGCAACAAACTTTATATTCTTCTCTCTCTTAAAAACAAAAACAAAAAACCACCAGTCCACTTTGCGCTGCACAATTGCACCTGAGGCCTGGCTGCCCTGGAGTGTGTCTGCCACCAGCCTCAAGCTGACTCTCTCTCCCTGTGGCTATCACAGGATGATATTAGGAGCTTCTTGGTTAGGAGTGGGACCGTGCGTCCACTTCTCTTCCTCTGCACCAGGATTTTGTCTAGCTTGAGCTTCTGCAGGTCTTGTGCGTGCTGTCCAGTCTTCTTGAATTTCTATGTGCATCAGTTCTATAGTATCATCCACCACCTCTAGCTCTTAAATCTTTCCATCCCCCTGACTCCACAAGACCCCTGACCCTTGTAGAGATAGGGGTGGGACACCTCACTAAGGGCTGAGCCCTTGTGAAAGTGTTTTAAACATAATTCTTTGCTATATAAGTTGCTAACTTCATTTCGTGTGTGTGTGTGTGTGTGTGTGTGTGTGTGTGTGTGTGTGTGTATCTTCTAACATACAAAGTTATTTTAATAGTACAAGTTAAAATTATTTTCTTAATGACCTGGAGGGATGCCTCAGTAGGTACTTGTCAAGACCGAAGTTCATATTCCAGGAACATACATAAAACCAAACATGATAGTGCCTGTCTGTATCCCAGGTGGGAACAGAAGTCTCAGAAGTTCATGGATTGATTAGCCAGTGTGCATAGTGGCAAAAACAAAGAGACACTATCTCAAACAAGTGGATGGTGAGAAGCAGCCCTCAAATTTCTCCTCTCACCTCTACATAGGTACTGTGTTCTTGACATACACAGAAAATGTACACACACACACACACACACACACACACACACACACACACGATTTTAAAAATGTTAAGTTTTATTTAGGTCAGTCGTTCTAGCCTTAATGGTGTGCTTCAATTAGTTGGGTTTTGTTTTGTTTTTGTTTGTTTATATGTTTGTTTTTATTTTGTTTTGTTTTGTTTTGAGACAGTTTCTCTCCAAGAAGGCCTAGAACTCACTGTGTAGATCAAGCTGGCTTTGCCTCTGCCTCCCAAGTGCTGGGATTAAGGGTGTACACAAACCATATTAAGCCTAATTTGAACCAAATTCCAGGTGTTTTTTTCCCCCTGTCCTTTCTCTTGTAAAGACAAATGACTGTCAGAGGCCAAAATGTTGGTGAACGTTTGATAAATGTTTAAGCTCCTGAGAGGCCAGAGATAGGAAGCTCCCACAGATCGTGTAGAGGGGCCAGAGAATCGAATCTGAGGTTGTGGTGGTCTTAGCAAAGCTCTAGTTCTGTTTCTCTTGCTGTGATAAGAGATTAGGGAGAAAGCTTTTGTTCGGCTTACAGTTGCAGCCCATCATAGGAGGGCATTCATCACATCCACAGGCGAGAGCAGAGAGTAATGGTTACTATGCTCATGCTCGCCCACCCACCTGCCTGCCTGCTCTCCCTCTCTGGCTTGCTCGCTTGCTTGTGCTCGCTGGATTTCTCCACTTTTATACAATTCAAGGTCTCTGATTAGGGAATGGTGCTGCCCACAGTAGGCTGGGACTTTCAATGTCAGTTAACTTAAGATAACCACCCACACGTGTGCCCATAGGCCAACAGTCCTTCACTGAGACTCCCCTCCCAGGTGACTCTAGGTCATGTCAAGTTGACAATGAAATCTAACATCTCAGGATGTAAGGTTATTGAGTAGGAATCTTGGTTGTGTACCCTCAGCCCCATGCCCTGGGCATACACTGGGATAGTAACCGTTAGTGGCAAGAAACTAAGCTAAAGACTTAGCTTTGGTCTTGACAGCCAAGGCCATGTTGGGCCTGAGAAGGACCTCAATGGGTATTAGTGACCAAGAGAATTATCCTTAATTTGCTTCTTGCTCCAGATCTGTATGTATAGTTTTGAATAGTTGTGTGTATCTTTGAGTTTAGACATGTGCGGACCTTGACTTTTTTTTTTTTTATTTGCAAATTCTTTTTACAGAAGTGGACAATGTGGCCCAGTGTCACATTCAACTTGCGCAGACTCTGAGAGAGGAGGCCAGGAAGATGGAAGAATTCAGGGAAAAGCAGAAGCTGCAGCGGAAAAAGGTTGGTTCTGCGTGTGTGTTCAGATATCACCTCCCTTCTACGGAGAAATCTCAGGTTGTGTCTGTTAGGAAATTGCTCAGCGTTTGGGAGGCAGAGGCAGGCAGAGCTCGCTCTCTCTGAGTTCGAAGCCAGCCTGGTCTACATAGTGAGTTCCAGGATAGTAGGACAGCCAGTTACACAGTGTGACCCTGTCTCAAAAATCAAAACAAAACAACCAAACAAGAAACAAGAAAAAACAAATAAAACCCCCAAACAGCTCAACTTGGTTTGTCTGGCTTGAGAAATTACATACTGGAGTCTCCATGTAGAGACTCAGTCTAGGAGTGTATGTCCTGCACCTAAGTCACTCTTCCCTTTGTACTTGCAGAAGTGCTGGAGAAATAGCTGACTTAGTAAAGTGCTTCCCAGACAAGCATGAGGCTGTGAGTTCAAATGGCTAAGAACTTGGGTAGAATTCTTGCGTGACTCAGTGGTTCTGTGTGCGAGACTCCTCTTTCCAGATCTACTGGCCCCGTTAAGAAGATGGCTGGAGGTCTTTTTACCCCCATTGGCAGGATCTAGCATATCCTAGCTAGTGAGCTTCCAGGTCATACGCCTCCTGAGCCAGGTCACGGGGGAGGGTGAAGACCTGGAGGAGGCTCACACTTTCCTTGAAGCTCGTGGTGCTATAGAATAATCCTATTTTGTGACGAGAGAAACCATGGCCCTGGGAAATTCAAGTCGGTTGTCTTCACAGCAGCTCTGGAGAGGATTGCTATTTTGTGTGTGTGATTGTTTGCCTGCGTGTGTGTGTGTGTGCGCGCCGCGTGGATACCTGGTGCCTTTGGAACCGGAAGAGGGCATCAAATACGTTGGAACTGGAGTCACAGACTGTCGTGAGCCTCAAGTGGGTGCTCAGAGCTGAACCTGGGTCTTCTACAAGAGCAGCCAATGGTGTCAACTGCTCTGGCAACCACAGGACCTTTTCTTTCTCTCTCTTTCTTTCTCTCTCTCTCTCTCTCTCTCTCTCTCTCTCTTTCTTTCTTTCTTTTTTGGCTTTTCGAGACAGAGTTTCTCTGTGTATCCCAGAATTCATTCTGTCGACCAGGCTGGCTTCAAATTAAGAGATCCACCATTTTATTTTTTTTGTCTCCCAAGTGTTAGAATCAAAGGTGTAAATGTTTGATGACTTAGAGGAATCCAGAAATAAATCCAAGTTTATGTTATAATGTTATTTAGACCAGAGCAGCCACAATTTTGATTATTTTGTTCTTGAACAACCTGTTCATGCAGGTTTTAGCCAGTTGGAGCCCTCCCGAGAATGAATGTCTTTCAAGTCTGGAAGGCTGACACCAAGGATTTCTCTCCAGGTCTCTGTGGACACTGGGGACGCGTCATCCTTCCCAGAGGTCCCTGTGACATGCTTGCTGTGTCCTAGCCTTTGACTTTAGCCGATGTTGTTTTTACAGTCTGTGCCCACAGCCAGTGTTGAGGCTGACTCCTGCCCTAACTGGTCAAGCTGAGCAGCGTTGCCTGTCCAGTTGGAATCTGGGTTGCTCTGGCTTTGCCCACAGTAACTTAAGGGCCTCCCTGACTTTTATGTCCGCCATAATTTCACGAGCTGCTTTTTTCCTTTGTTGTCTCGAGAAGCCTCAGCTGGCCTCCCACTCACCATCTAGCCGAGTCTCCTGCTTCCCCCCTCACGAGGGCCAGGACTACAGACACGTGCTGCCATGCCCAGTTTAAGAGCTGCTGGTTGCAGAGCACCACCTCTTCCTGTTTCTCAGCCAGTGCTTGCACAACGTCTCTTACAGTGAAGGAAGGACAGACCCAGGCGGCCTTTCACACGTTCTCTCAAGCTGTGCACCACACCTGAGGTCGCATCTCTCCCAGACACTTATTCCAAGTGGAATTGTCACGTGTGCTATACTCAGTGGATAGCACGTCCTCTTGTCTGACATTGCCTGGTCTGTCATCTCTTTTAGGAAAGTATAGGTTGTTTTGGTTTTGTTTTGAGATGGGGTCCCCCTGTATAGCCCTGGCTGCCCTGTAACTCTTATATCTTCAGGCCTCTAATTCATGGAGATGCTTCTGTCTTCCTTGTGCTGGGATTAAAGGTGTGCCCAACACCAGGCTTTTTAAAAGTTACTTAAAAAATATATATATGTATATCTTCAGACACACCAGAAGAGGGCATCAGATCTCAATATGGTTGTGAGCCACCATGTGGTTGCTGGGATTTGAACTCAGGACCTCTGGAAGAGCAGTCAGTGCTCTTAACCACTTAGCCATAAACGTTACTTTTTATTTATCGATTTTAAATATGATTTTAACTGAAATAAAATTATATCACTCCCCCACCCCTTTTCCCTCCAGCCTCTCTTAGCGGCCCACTTCGGAGCCCTTCATTGTCCCCTAGCCACAAAGAGTTATTTTTAAATTTTTTTTTTCCTTTTTCTTTTTTTCGGAGCTGGGGACCGAACCCAGGGCCTTGTGCTTCCTAGGCAAGCGCTCTACCACTGAGCTAAATCCCCAACCCCATTTAAAAAATTTTTAATTATGTTGTACATGTGCATCCCTGTGTGAATTTGTGTACTTGTGTGCAGGTGCCCATGGAGGTGTTTGTGAACGTCCTGACGAGTGTGTTGGAGACAAACTTGGCTCCCCTAAACTGCTAGTTCTCTTCAGCCCTGATGTGACAATTTTTGTTTCTTTTATTTTCTTTCTCTTTCTTTCTTTCTCTCTTTCTTTCTTTCTTTCTTTCTTTCTTTCTTTCTTTTCTTTTCTTTTCTATTTTAGAGACAGGGTTGTTTTTGTTTTTGTTTTCAGAGCTGGGGACCAAACCCAGGGCCTTGTGCTTGCTAGGCAAGCGCTCTACCACTGAGCTAAATCCCCAACCCTGAGGCAGGGTTCTTTACATAGCCCTGTCTGTCCTGGCACTCACAGAGATCTATCTGTCTCTGCCTCTTGAGTGCTGGAACTAAAGGCACGTGCCACCACACCTGACTGAAATGACAGCAAACTAACTTGGAATTTGGGAAGATGGCTCAGCAGTTGAGGGATTACTGCCACTGCAGGGGACCGGAGTTCATTTCTCAGCATCCATGGTAGACAGCTCACTTGTGACTCAGATCCAGGGGCCTGCGATCCTTCTGGTCTCCACGGCACCTGCATTTACACGCACGTCCTCACACATAGGCAGGCAGGCTGGTCCCTGTGAATCCAAAAACAAGTCTGGTTCCAAGTCAGTGTGAGTCACCCCATGCGCCGACCTTGTCTCAAAAAAGGATGGGGAGAAAAAAAATAATTAAAGAATTGAGGAGATGGCATGTCTTGTGTGGAAACAGTAAAAACTCAAGAAATGTGATACCTAAGTCAACTGGGCTCTGCGTAGATGTCTCTCCACTGAGGGAAGGGTTCCTTCACGTGGTCAGGTGTGCTGAGTGCCCTGGCTCTAGTGGGGAAACCCGCTGGCTCTGCATGGCTTCTGGAACATTCCCAAAATGTTACCTAGATCCCAGCGTTGGAGTCAGAGCAGCAGTGGAGAGCAGCAAGTGCTCAGTTCCAGCTCCATTTGCAGCAGGAGACACTTTCAAAACATTGAAAAGTCCAAAGTTTACTAAGAAATGGTAGTTATGTGTTTCACAATGAGCTCGGGGTGACTTGGAGTAACTTTTTTTTTTTTTTAAAGAATCTATTTTAGGGGAAAAAATGTGCCAATGCTAACTTCCCTTTTAAGAATTGTCACACTGCATGCTCTGGCCTTCCACTTCTTGGAAATGGAGCCATTTCCACTTCTCAAAGGCCCCAGTCGGTGCTCACATTTCTTGTCTTTCTTTCTTTTTCTCTCATGATGTTGGTCGATCCAGGATCTTGGTTCTGCTAGGCAGGTAATGTGTCGTGCTTTAGCTGTGACTCCACACCTAGTTTACTGATTTACTTTTAAAAAAAAAAAACCAACAAACTTTAAAGTAGAGTGCTTTCTGCCTTTAAAAATATTTTTCTTTTAGATTTAAAAAAAAATAGTTATCTTTAACCAGGTTTGGCGGTACAAGCTTTTAATCCCAGCCATTGGGAGTCAGCAGCAGGCAGATCTCTGTGAGTTCAAGCCGGGTCTGGTCTGCAGAGTGAGTTCCAGGACAGCCAGGGCTACACAGTGACACTCTGTCTCAAAAACAAAACAAAACAATGTTTCTCTTACATCCATTAGTGTTTTATCTGTGTATGCCTGCATGCATGTGTCTGGTGCCTGTGGAGGTTAGAGGGAGATTCCCTCGGACAGGAGCTGCAGATGCTATGAGCCACCATGTGTGGACTGGAACGGAACCCAGATGCTCTGCAAGAGCACGGAGTGTTCTTAATTGCTGAATCATCATTCTAGTCCTGTTTTCTGATCTCTGTGACTCGTGTGTGTGTGTGTGTGTGTGTGTGTGTGTGTGTGTGTGTGTGTCTTGCACATGTGCATGCACAAACCTGCATCTGATGTATATGTGTACGTGCCACGGTGCATATATGAAAATCAGAGGACAACTTGCAAGAGGCAGTTCTCTCCTCCCACTGTGTGGGCGCTGCAGATTGAATTCACATTATCAAGCTTGGCAGCGAGTGTCTTTATCTACTGAAACGTTTTATTGGTTCTCATTATTTTTTTTTTTTTTTAGTAAACTGGGGCCTGGGAGATGTGGGTAGGATGGCTGGTTAGATGTTTGTAGCTGCTCCCTTCTACACATAGTGTTTTCTTGAGGATGAGCCCCCAAGGCGGACATGTTATCCTTCTACTAAGCACAGCACATAGTCAGGCAGACTGATGTGACATAAAATCAGGTTAAAATATGAGAGTCTTGCACAGTGTGGGGGGGAAGGAATGTCCCATCTGAACATCTGGTAGGGACACACGACTTCATTTGGGGTTGGTTGGTGAAGCTCCTGGAGGAAATCATCCTTATGGTAAAGCCAGTAGTTAGAGGTCACTGCTGAGGTAATGAGAGGCAAACCTCTCATTCCTGGGGGTGGGCAGGGCACGGAGGTAGTCCTCGGACCTCATTCTTAGTAATCCACCTCAGAATTACTTGGGTCTTTCTCAAATCTCTTATTCCTTTCCCCCTTCTTCCTTCTTTGACCTTGTAGATGACATAGTTGAGTTTTTTTTGCATCCTCTTTGCTATCAATAATAAAACGCATTCATATTAGATTTGGTCTGAGTAGAAAACCCAAGTCCTGGATGAATATCCTCCACCCCTACCCCCAAAACACCTTGAAGAGAATTTGGACTCACGGAGGTCAAAGTGAGCATGGACAGAAGATGACTTAGGTCAAGGTTTCTTAGCAGGTAGAGATGGACCTGACATGCACCCACTAACTCTGAGTGGTCTGAAGCAGTGTACATCACCCCAGCGACTGGAAATTGCCCCTATCTCCTTAGAGTCAATGGATGCCTTCTAGGATCTTGACAACTTTCAAATGCTGGCGTGCCTGTGAAGGCAGAGGGGGATTGTGGGAAGTGTAAGTCACTCAGCACTCAGAAGTGTCCAAAGTAGATGCTGTATAGAACTGAGGGATAAGGAGACACATTGGGCTGTCAATGATAAACTGGTGTCGGCAATCAACTACACACATAGCGACGTGTGTATTTGGATTAGAAGAGTCACGGTAAAGCCAACACTCCTAACTGATCTGCTCAAGGAGCCTCAGAAAACCAGCTGGAATTATTAAAGGAGCGAAGCTAACTCATGCTGCCAGAGCCACCTAGTAAGAGCCTCAGCTCCCCAGCTGCTGTGGCCAGGATCTGTCGTGGGGCTCGTGTTCATGTGGGACTCACGTTGGAGCCTGTCTGCATAGCCTTCCTCCTCAGCAGAAGAATAGCTACTTCCTGCTATCTCTCTTTCAGAGAAAGCTAGAAGGTGAATTCTGGGATCCTTGAAGCTCCCCTGATGGAATTTCACTCATCCCATTGAAGTGAGGCCACTCCAAGTATTTCATCCAAATACCTTGAAAAGCCACCCACGCTTGTCTGTTGTGGTAATTCGTGTGCCACCTCCTTCCAGCAACGCCAGCTCTCTTATCTGCTGACTGTCTTAGTTGCTTTCCCACTGTGGTGCAGACACCACGAACAAAGCAACTAATGGAAGAAAAAGTTTATTGTTGCTTACAGCTTTACAGGGTGATCTCCGACTTCATGGCAGGGAACATGGCGACAGATAGACAGGCATGGCACTGGAGCAGAAGCTGAATGGTTACTGTTGAGATAACAACCATGAGGCCGGGGTTGGGGATTTAGCTCAGTGGTAGAGCGCTTGCCTAGGAAGCGCAAGGCCCTTGGTTCGGTCCCCAGCTCCGAAAAAAAGAACCAAAAAAAAAAAAAAAAAAAAAACCAACCATGAGGCCAAGAGAAAGCTAGCTGGGAATGGTGTGGGCTCAAAACCTGCTCCCAGCAACACACCTCCTCCAAACAAGGCCACGCCTCCTAATCCTTCCCAAACAGTTCCACTAGCAGGAGGGGTGGGGGGAAACCAAGCATTTAAATATGTGAGCCTATGGGCGGGTATCCTCATTCACACCTCCCTACATCATCAGGAAAATGGAGATGTAGCACTTACACGGAAGAGATACAGTGAACGTGAAACTGTTGCAGGCGGCAGCGCTGGATAATGGGGGATCTTTATCATAAGTAATCTATAGTATTAACTTGACTAACAAATGTCCAGCTGTCACAACTGCAATGAAGACAATGTGCTCAAGGGAGATACATAGAGTTTAGCTTGATGGGTTGAATGAGGCAGGGGATCCTAGAACAGTTTCTGTTAACAGTGCTACAAATACCTCTGTCATCGTCACCTCTCCACCCCTCCTATCCCCGCTGCAACTTGCTCAAAAAGCATTTGTCACTGAGGGGACACAGAGTGGAGGATGAGTTCCTATTTTGCCTGTGCTGACATAGCTTCTAGACTAAAGACTCTTTTAAAATGCAAATGGTATTTTCACAAAAATTTAAAATTCCCTCTTGAAATCAAAGTTCTTTGATTCTAGGTTCACAGAGGAAAGCACCCGTGGTGACCAGCAAGTTCCTGGTCAGGTCTTGAGTATTCAGGGCCTGCCGTGTGAGTGCCCAGGTTAAATGACTAGCCGTCATTGGCTGGCTATGGGTTCTCAGGCAGAGTTTAGCTCTGTTCTGTACTTGGGAGGTGGGGTTAATAAATGGCACATCTGGCTTCCGAGTGCTGTGAGGACTAAGCTGAAAAACCCACATTGAAGCTGCTGTTAGCAGTAAGTTACGGTTTTTATCGACAGTGCCTGTGTTCTCATTTACAGACAGAAACCATCATGGATGCTGCCCACAAACAGAGGAACTCGCAGTTCAAGAAAGCCATGGACGTAAGTTACGCCTGCCGCTGCTGTCATTGTAATTGTCACATTATCTGAGAGTCTGTGGTATGCATGAGTATGTCCCTACTCAAGTGGCGTTTCGACTATGTCATCTATCGGGACAGCATTAAGGAAAACACTTGGCTCTCCCTCCTGTTCCTTAAGGCCTCAGGAAGCCTGAAGATGGGAGAGTAGGTGCAACAGTGCTTGGTTTCCAATTAGCTGGTGCAGAACTCTGTCCTCTGGCATGGCTGCCTTCTAAGTCGGAGTGGCTGTGGCTATCAACATCCCTGGCAAGAGTGGACCCAGTAACATTCCCTCCTGCAGGAGAGGGAGGTTCACAGGGCAGAAAAATGAATATTCATGGGTGTCTAAGGGCTT
Source organism: Rattus norvegicus (assembly GCF_021556685.1). Classification (NCBI taxonomy): domain Eukaryota; kingdom Metazoa; phylum Chordata; class Mammalia; order Rodentia; family Muridae; genus Rattus; species Rattus norvegicus. The sequence continues at coordinate 73,395,008 of NC_141551.1, forward strand.
CACAAAGCCATGTTTTCAACTAGGACACAAGGAAAGAGGTAGCTCTGGGGAGGGGCAGACTCTTTTTCTGTGGTATAGTTACCTATATGTTGTCCCTGCTTCTATAGGCGACCCTTCACCCTTGTTCCTATAAATATCTCCAGTCAAACTCACTAGTTCACCTAGCTAGAGTTGGGTGGAATCATCTCTTTGTCTGTGTTGGTGCCTGATGGGGGGGGGGTGAGTAGATGGTTATCTCTGCTGGAGAAGTTAACATGACACCTGGAAAAAAAAATAAAACAAGTCCAGTTAAATATTTTAGGCTGTGATACAAAAATCATGTGACACACATAGACACACAAATGTACACACACAAACATACACAGATGCACAGGCACAGACACATACAGAGACACACACATAGAGACACACACACACATAGATATACACACACACTCTCCTATCTATCTATCTATCTATCTATCTATCTATCTATCTATCCATCCATCCATCCATCCATCCATCCATCCATCCATCCATCTATCTATCTATCTATCTATCTATCTATCTATCTATCTATCTATCTATCTATCCATCTATCTATCTATCTATTCATATATACATACAGACACGTACACTATTTATTTGTATTTGAACTTTTCCCCCCATGGCATTTCTGATTCTTGTCTGTTGCTCATTTTACTGAATGACCCTTTTGTGTTTTAAGATATCTGGAAATTAAAAAAAAACCGTTTCCTTTGATTTATTTATATTAACTAATTTAATTAATTTCCTTTAATTCGTTAACAATGCCTGCCAAGCTAGAGATAAGTCAATGTGGCTCCTGTCTGAGATTTTCATGGGTCTGTTAGTGCCTGAGACAACAGAATCTTCTCTTAGGACACACGTTGCTGTGTACATAGATGACGTGTGATTCGTGTTTGATCCCTGGTCCACACGGAGGAAGGAGAGGAATGACTCCCACGTTTCCTCTCTGCAGCGTGGCATGCATTCCCTGTCCACAAGCACCTGTAACTCCAGCATACACTCAAAAATAATTTTTAAAGAGGATTTTGATTTCTCTATAAATCTTTATCAAGCTATTTTTATTTTATGTGTGTGAGTATTTTTTCCTGGGCATAAGTAGACGACTATGGGCAAGAAGACCAGAAGAGGATGTTGGGGGTCCCAAAGCTGGAGTTACAGGTGGTCGATTATGAGCTGCTGTGGGGGAGCTGGGACTCAAACCTGGGTCCTCTGAAGAGCACCAGCGTTCTGACCACTGAGAAACCTCTCTAGGTTTTCTCCATAAATACTGAAAAAGGTGTGTGTGTGTGTGAAAGAGAGAGAGAGAGAGAGAGAGAGAGAGAGAGAGAGAGAGAGAGAGAGAGAGAATGCATAGCTGTCCTCTATGCATGCAGTACACGTGTGAAAGTCAGAGGACAACTTCTACAATGTGGGTCTCAGGGATCCAACTGAGGTCGTCAGGCTTGGTGGTGTGAGCTCTCAGCTCTCTCCGTAATTCCTTTTTCTCTGCTTTGTTTCTTGGGGTGAAATACACAGGCCACAAGACATCCATTTGAGAAAAAACACACTTGTCTGGCTCTGCTCACTATGATCTCCAGCTCCACTCGTTTTCCTGCACACGACACAATCGTATTCCTCCTCAGAGTTGAGAAAGCTCGTCTGTAATGCCGTTTAGAGTTGAGAAAGCTCGTCTGTAATGCTGTCCTGGTTTTAGGTCTTCATTTGGATTGACTGATGGGTCAGGGACGGTGGGACTGTGCTTTCACAGTTCCTTCCCTTCAGCCTCACTGCCCTTCTCCCTTTTGTTCTCATTGTCCTAGCAAGGAATCTATGTCACTCAGATTGTTTTTTCTTTGAGATAAGATGTCCTTGTTTTAAGATATTTCCTTTATCTTCTGCTCAGTCATATGCCTTGGGTGCTTTTAGGATTCTTTACCCTTGGAGTTTAGTTACCACTAATCTGTAGGTTATATCTTTTTTTTTTTTTTAAAGTTGGAATCTCCCCAGTTACGATGTCCTCGAGTGTATTTTTAGCCCGTCTTCTCTCCCAGGATTCCAAGTCCATGAGTGCTGGCTTGCTTCTCTTTGTACAAAAGGTCCCAGAGGCTCGGTTACATTCTCTCAGCCTTTTCTCTGTCTTCAGTGATGGTTACCTATGCTTGCCAGTGTGATGGGATTAAAAATACCAAGGACGGTATTAATAACATTCACTTCCGGAGTTTTTCTGTGAAGGTCATTCCCCAGAGGCTGAATTAAGGATTCATGGTGACACCATCCTGCAGTCTGGGCTGAGTCTGAATAAAAAACCATAAAGAGCGTTTCCCATTCTCTGCTTCTGGTCCAATGCACTGAGCTGTGAGGGGTGCTAGGCTCTGTTGCCATGGACTCTACTCTGTTGCCATGGACTCTACTCCATTGCCTCGGACTCCGCCTGACCCTCTGCCATGATGAACTGTGACCCAAAGTAAACCCTTCCTCCCACTCGCTGCCTTTGGGTCTCCACCATGAGGGAATACCAAAACCACTCTTGACCACGCTAGGCGATGTTTACTCCTTGCTGCTTGTTTAGGCCTCACCTCCTCTCTCCTTCACGGGGCTTCTGCGTTTCTAAGCTACTTTTCCGTTCTGAGAATTTCCTCTTCGGCTCTTTTAATCTTCTATTTCTTTGCTTAGCTTTTCTGTAGCTTTGCCGTGCTGCTTTGCTTCAGATCGTTTGGGTGCGTGGCTATAGAATGGCAGTCAGGTCATTCGAACATCTATCGGGATCTGCTGGTTGCTTTTGTCCATCCCATGTGATTATTATTATTTTTTTTTGTTTGGGCGATACTCAATTGATTCGGTATGTTTACGGTATCATTAGAAAAGCGTTGGATTATTTAAGTCATGTTTTTCTGGTTTCCTGTGATTGCGCTCCAGCACAAGGTGGGGCAAGAGCCTTATTTCTGCTATCTGGGGATAAGAGTTCAACTTCCCCTCTGGCCACACCAGAAGCTCTGACTTCGCACTGCTCCCACCCAGGATGGGTGGGGCCTGATTACTATCATGTAGGTCAAGCTCAGGTTCCCCACGTGGTGTCCACTGCTACTTCTTGGAAGAAGAGACACTGAAGTTCCTGTCCCTCAGGACCACTGAAGTGATGTCCCTCAGCAAGGCAGCTGGTGTCTCGTGTAGCCTGGTAAACAGATAACCTTGAACTCCTCACCCAGGTGGCCTCTCCCCGGCAGGTGCTGGTTCTTTACCTTTCAATAATTTTTTAAAAAAATATTGAGTTGTTTTTTTTAATATGGTTTATAAATATGACCCAAAAGATTCCAACAATATTATGCTAAGAATCTAAGACTTTACCTTCAGGAATCATCCAGAAAACAGAACAAAGGCGTGAACGTGTTCACTAGCTATAATAATGAGAACTATAGCAGTTTAGTGACTGACAAAGAGAGAAAGGCTATGTATAGTGGGTAGCCTTTAAAATCCAGTTAGAGCCATGCCTGGTGGCTCATGCCTTAAATCCCAGCACTTGGGAGGTAGAGGCAGGTGGATCTCTATGATTTCAAGGTCAGCCTGGTCTATACAACAAGTTCCAGGTTAGCCCAGGCTACATAGAGAGTCCATCTCTCTAAAGAACAAGAACAATAACAACCAGTCATAAAGACCAGCTAGACGGCCCAGCGGTTAAGAGTGGATGTTCTTGCAGAGGGTTTGTGTTCAGTCCCTGGGGCCCATAACTGCCTGTAACTCAGGGTATTTGATGCCCTCTGACCTCCACAAGCACTGCCCTTGAGGTCCTTGTGCTCACCTGCACACCATGCAGAGACACAGAGTTCAAAATAAAACTAAAATGAAACGATCTATAAAAATATATAGTTGGGGGGGCTGGGGATTTAGCTCAGTGGTAGAGCGCTTACCTAGGAAGCGCAAGGCCCTGGGTTTGGTCCCCAGCTCCGAAAAAAAAGAACCAAAAAAAAAAAATATAGTTGGGAAGAATATATTGCAACATGGAAAAAACTACTTATAATTTAGTAAACAATAAAAGAGAAAAATGAGTAATTTAATGACATTAAAATTCAAGACACCTTTTAGTAACAATAGTATACTCTATACATATTCCAGTATTTATTTCCTGCATGTGTGTCCATGCACATGTAGGAGTCAAGAACAACCAGCAAGGATGGGGTCTCTCATTCCACATGTGGGTCAGGGATTGAACTCGGGTTGTCAAGCCTTTACCACCTGGGCCATCTTGTGACCCTACTTTTATGATACACAAACGGGGGTGGACATTTGTGGCTCGGATACCATCGAGCTGCTTAGTCTTTCTAATGCACGCTGCACTTTTACAAATCAGTTAAAAGGGCTGGGGCTCAGGTCCAGTTGCAGGCCACATGAGATCCAGGGTCAATCCCTAGGACTAAAGGGTCAACGATATTCCTGGTAGATTGCAAAATATAAGTGTTTGGAAGCTTTCATGCATTATTTGTAGGGTTAAAAGACACGATTGTCACAGTTTCGTTGTATAAAATAACTTGAGATAACTATTTTGTATCAGCTTGAAAAAACAAAATAAAAGGTAGTCAATGGATAAACAGGTAGAAGACATAGAAGATGAATTAAGTGCCGCTTTAGTAATGAGAGGACAAAAACAGGTTGTAAATAAGATAATAAACTAGTGTCTTAACTGGGGCCGTTCTTGCTATGGTAAAACACCATGACCAAAGCTTGTTGAAGTTGAAAGGGGTTTTTTGGCTTACACTTCCCCACCCCTGTTCATTATTGAAAGAAGTCAGGTCAGAAACTCAAACAGTGCCAGGGTTGGCACCACTCACAATGGGCTGCGCCCTCCTCCATTAATCACTCATCAAGAAAATGCCTTACAGCCAGATCTTACAGAGGCATCTCCTCAAGGGAGCCTGTGTCAAGCTGACATCAAGTTAGCCAGCACAACTAACATCTTAGTGTGAGTACTGAGAAAGATAAAATGCGCTGGCTGTATTTGGTGTTGGTAGGGAAATGTAGACTTTCAAATTATTTCTGGGAGAATTAAGCGGGACTGCCATTTTAGAGAAAGTCTGATATACATGCCTTTAAAAATTGATTATTTTGTATTTATCTTCCTTTCATTACACACAGTACTGTGCACAGAGCATGGTGTGCATGTGGAGATCAAAGGAAAGTTTCCAGGAGTTAGGTCTCTCTTTCCACTAGGTTCCAAGAATCAAACTCCATTTGTTTGGTTTGCACAAGTGCCTTTCCCTACTGAGGCATCTTGCCAGCCCGGCTATACATAGTTTTGGCAGATAATTACACATCTATGCATTGATCCTGTACCCTCCGGCCGCCGGTGCTTCCCGAGGCGGCCGTCGGGATGGTGTGTCGAGAGCCCCCTCTGGGTGCCCGTGGGGCCCCGGCCCGAGCGCCTGGCTTGCTGGCCCTCTGGTGATACATTGTGTCTAAAGAAAAGGAAACTGATAAAGTTTTAGGTATAGAAATAGCATATACTATATGCTAAAACATTATAGCACAGAGTATAATATATTTTGTAGCTGTGTTCATGCATAAGATGAATTAACTATGTATATGTGATTTATAGCCATTAAAATTGTCATAAGCTGGGTAGAGTGGCACATCCCTTTAATCCTTACACATGGGAGACAGAGGCAGGAGGATCTCTGTGTGTGGGAGGCCAGCCTGGTCTACAGAGTGAATTGCAGGTCAGCCAGGACTATATAGAAAGACCAGTGTCATAAAAATTAACCAATCAACTAACAAGAAAACAAAACGAAACCAAATCCAGTATGGTGGTCCATATATGTAATCCCAGCAACTCAGGAGTCAGAGCCAGTAGGGTCATGAGTTCGAGGCCAGCCTGGTTTGCATAGGGAGTCCAAAGGCAGCCTGAACTTCATAGTGAGACCGTGTCTCAGAAAACCAAGGGCTTAGATGTGCCAATTGTGGAGTTGCTCCCCTAGCAGTGCAGGGGTCTAAGGTCCATCCTCAGAACCACAAAAACAAAAGTGGTCATGCTCAGCAGAGAGAAATGGCTTCGAGATACTTTGTAAAAAGGAATTGTTACATGGGTCTCTTGGAATGATTGTCATGTGTTCTTATAATTACGAAAACCAGGAACTTACTGTTTCCACACATAGAACGTTATGTGATAACCATTTAACACATAGCCTGCCGTTGAAGCCTGTGAAAAGCTAACTCTAATTTAATTATGGAAACTTAACTATGAGAACTATAGGGAAGTATGTATAACAGGGACACTGTCTGTCTCTTCAAAGGAGCCATCATCCTTTGGAGATCATCGACTATTGAATTTTATGAGTTTTATGGGTTTAATTTCACGTCAACGTGTACTAGTTGTCAAAGTACAGTTTATATTTTATCTTGTTTTCATATGCCTTTGAAGATAAATGTATCCTATATGTATAATATAAGAATCTTTCCTTTATAGGTGGGGAATCAAAGACACAGAGATACTAAGTAATTTATTTTAAAACATCATAGATAATGGGGAGGCTAGGATTTGAACCTCTGCACTCTGGTTCTCACACTTGATCCCTGTTTAATGGGCAACCACAGAGAAAGCAAACTAAGGAAAGACTTGTGTTTTTGACTGGGAGCTTAACCTGTAGTGTCTGAGCCATGTCTCCAGTTAGAACAGGACATCTTTATTTTTGGTCAAATATAACTGTCATATTTATTTATTCACCAGAATAAAGTTAGTCATAGCTTTATTAGAGTCTATGAAGTAATCCCATAAATATTAGAGTTTATGAAGTGATCCCATAATCCGGGTTGTAAAACTGACATAAGATAAGCCATTGGCTACTTTAAACTCTGTAAAACAGAAGTCTTTAAAAAAGAAACTTGGGGCCAGGCGCGGTGGTGCATGCCTTTAATCCCAGCACTTGGGAGGAAGAGGCAGGCAGATTTCTGTGAGTCCCAGGCTAGCCTGGACTACAAGGTGAGCCCAGGACAGCCAGAGCTCTGTTACACAGAGAAACCTTGTCTCCAAACAAACAAACTAAACCAAACAAACACGAACATACTCAAGTGAATGGAATGATGGCATTGGTGTGCAATCCCCGCCCCCATGCATGGCAGCGGCTGGAGACTCTAGAAAGCTGTTGCCTGTTTAGAATGAGAAGTTGGGCTCCTGTGACCAGGTGTGCGCATAGATTCTGAGGATTCCGGGTGTTACATAAATGTCGAGTTACACATCTTAGAAGTTATATACATGGGTTGGATACGATCGTATTGTACTGTATAATTAGGTCAAGGATAAAGAGAAATTATAAAAACCAGTCATAGACATGTCAAATCACATTTCTTAGTCATTAGAGCTCATGTGCGTCCAGGCAGAAATGGCAGCTTTTTATTCTCTTTGTCTGGGGACCACTCCACGAATAGTTTGGAAAAGGGTGAGAACTGGGGTGGCTGCTCAAAGGCACTGATGCAGGAACCTTTCCTCTGAGAGCCTGATGTCCAGCAGAGACTCCAGCACCAATCAGAGCTCGGTTGGTGGGCGTGGCTGGCGTGGGGTCTGGGTCAGCCTTTCAGACCTTACACCCTGCTCACCTGTTCCCATCCTCTGTTTACACAAAGGCCAAGAAGAATTACGAGCAGAAGTGCCGGGACAAGGATGAGGCAGAGCAGGCTGTCCACCGCAGTGCCAATATGGCCAACCAACGTCAACAGGAAAAGGTACGCAGCACGGCCCAGAACCGGAAGAGTCAGAGATTCCCTCATGTCAGCTTAAAGCCAGCTCAGGGTCGGATGTACATGCAGGACACTCTAGTTTTCAGAAGGCCGAGGCCCGAGAGACATGAGTTTAGTGCCAGTCTGGGCAGCACAGTGAAAACCCATCCCACAAAACAAAACCAAAAAGCTTAAATTATTAAAAAAAAAAACCAAACAAACGAAAACAAACAAAATAAAAAACCTTATATCCCAAGTCTCTGAGAAATAGCTTCTTTAGTTCTAGTCTTCAGAACAAGAAAAAGCTGTAACATTTTGAGGTTGGGCAAAGCACCCTAGAGGCTCACTATTAGGAAACTGGAATTTTCGGGAGACTTGATTTTCTTTTGTTTTTTTTTTATTATTTCTTATTTTTTAATGTCTTCAAAACTTAGCTCCTACATTCTTTATTGACTGCTGCTTCTTGAGGGCAAGAATTATACATCTAATAATACAACTGGAATAACAATATTAATAAATTTCTTTTTTTTTTTTTTTTTTGGAGCTGGGGACCGAACCCAGGGCCTTGCGCTTGCTAGGCAAGTGCTCTACTGCTGAGCTAAATCCCCAACCCCAATATTAATAAATTAAATGATAAATTCAATAACATGGCCGCAGTGATGGCTTAGCAGTTAAGAGTACTGACTGCTCTTGCAGAGGACCTGAGTTCGATTCCCAGCACCGACATGGCAGTTCACAAACATCTATAATCCCAGTCCCCCGGTGTACAATGCCCTCTTTGACCTCTGGAGGAACCAAGCAAGAATGTAGTACACAGACATACATGGAAGCAAAACACTCATACATACACAAAACAATAAAATAAAATTTAAAAATGAATTTAATAACATATAATCTGAATATAATATCCATAGCTTGAGGGCAAGAGACACATCTCTAGGAAGACATAGAATATCTGTTTTCTTTCTTTTTAAAAAAGATTTATTTATTATATATAAGTACACTGTAGCTGTCTTCAGACACACCAGAAGAGGGCATCAGATCCCATTACAGATGGTTGTGAGCCTCCATGTGGTTGCTGGGATTTGAACTCAGGACCTGTGGAAGAGCAGTCACTGAGTGCCCTGAACCACTAAGTTACCTCTCTAGCCCAGATATCTGTTTTCTGATGAGAAGCTTGAAGAATAGAGACTTGGTATTTTTCCTTTTCTTTTTTTTCGGAGCTGGGGATCGAACCCAGGGCCTTGCGCTTGCTAGGCAGAGATTTGCTTCTGAGGACTGAGGCCAGACCTTACCTCTCCATTGTTGCTTTTACCGGTGTTTGTTCGTGGAAGTGGGGTCAGCTTTCCTAATCTCTTTCTGGTTTTGGTCCTAACAGCTTTTCGTGAAACTGGCCACTTCGAAGACTGCAGTAGAGGACTCAGGTGAGAGGGGACATGCTCTGACAGATGGGGAGGCTTGGTTGGGGGCTGTTTACATTACTCTGAGTCTGTACGAGTAACAGGCACCAGAAAGGAACAGCTACAATGTAACAAGCCCGTCCAGATCCTCAATCTAGCTCCCCGTCCCCCACCACAGACAAAGCGTACATGCTGCACATCAACATGCTGGAGAAGGTCCGAGAAGACTGGCAGAGTGAACACATTAAGGCCTGCGAGGTAGGTGCCTGGGACCGGAAGCAGCTTGGGATGGGGCACGTCTTCCTTCTAGAACCCGAGAAGGGATTTAGCACATTGTGTTTCATTCAGTCACTGAGCATGAGGAGGGAGTTGGAAATGGAGCACTGAAGTAAAGAACGGAAGGGATCGGAATAATTTCCTCTCGTCTTCATCTTTTCGCTTCCTCCCCATCCTGACCTCACTGTCCAGCTCAGTCCAGAGGTTTAGTCTAATATTTGGTTAGCCCAGACATGAGACGGCTACATCAGTTAATGGTAGGCTGAGCGTTGTAATTCCCTCCAGAGTCTTGCCTGTACTTGTTGGCCTCTCAGGAGAGTACACAGGCCTCCATTATTTTCAAGAGGAAACAAAAGATACAAGCTACAAAGTTCCTCAACTTTCTGACACCAGTTTTTAACAGTGTCCCAGTAGAATCAGCACTAACCAAGGACTGAGTAGAAGTGTGGATTCTCAGCCCACTCCAGGCCACTCCCAGGGTGGCAGCCAGTAGTCTCTGTGAATCATAGCCCTCCTTAAAGTGGAAAGAGGAGCTGAGCTGCTCCCTGCCCTGTCCAGGCAATGCTGTACAGCTGGCCCTTTCTCTACACCCTTGACACAGTCTCATCCCCTTTTGATCAGGAGCAAACTCACTTTTTCTGTCCTTGTGCCTATCTGTCTCCCCTGCCTCAGGCCTCTGTGTGTGTGTATCTCTGTGTGTCTCTATGTGTGTGTCTTGTGTAAGTCTCTGCATATGTATCAGTGTGTGAGTGTGTATATATATCTGTGTGTGTCTGTGTGCCTTTGTGTGTGTATCTGTGTGAGTCTGTGTCTGTGTGTTTCTGTATGTCTGTGTTTATGTGTGTGTGCCTGTGTGTCTGTGTGTCTCTGTGTGCCCCCCCCCCCCATGTCCTGGAAGTCAGGCTTAGGACTTCATACTTGTACATGTTGATCATTAAGATATGTCCCCAGTCCCAGCCATATTTTTTCCTGTATCAGGCTAAAGGTTACTTCTTTACACCTGCTTTCTCCTCTCTCAATATAGGCTAAGTTTGTTTAAGTCATAGACAGTCTAAAGATTTATTTATTTATTTTATGTATGTGAGTACACTGTTGCTTTCTTCAGACACACCAGGAGGGGGCTTTGGATCTCTCTCATTACAGATGGTTGTGAGCCACCATGTGGGTGCTGGGATTTGAACTCAGGACCTCTGGAAGAACAGTCAGTGCTCTTAACCGCCGAGCCATCTCTCCATCCCTATAGCCAGTCTAAATAGATGCCCCTTCTTGATATATGCCTGTACGTATACCTGTTTTTCTGTAGGTGTTCGAGGCCCAAGAATGTGAACGAATCAACTTCTTCCGAAATGCATTATGGTTACATGTGAACCAGCTGTCACAACAGTGTGTCACAAACGATGAAGTAAGTCAGAGGCACTCTCAGAATGTTGGGCTTCGCACGTTAGGATCATCAGAGCAGAAAGAATCATAAACGTTTCATAGTTCTCCCTCTCCCCACTCCCTGCTTCCACTGAGGTACAGAGAGATATCGACTCAAACATTGCTATTGCCTGTGTGGCTCCCGGTTCATTTTTACCACCGTGACGCTAATTAAGAAACAGAGTTAGGAGTAGAGAGCAGGTAATAAAACCCAGACCCAGTTGGATGTGTGGAAGACAGAAGAATGTGAATCCCAAAGAGTCCTCAGCGTAGAATGCTGTCACCCAGCCCTGTCAACCAAGCATCAGCAGACTTTGCCCGGGCTGGTTCATCCACTCCAGGGTGAGAATTTGCTACAGTATCATCATGGCGCTTAGCCAGAATTAACCTGTGCACAGTCATGGTAACTGGGCCCCCAGATAGCAAAGACACCAGACCAGGTTATCTTAGTCCTTGCTAGATCATTCATAAGAGACACTGACGTTAGAAGAAAGGTCAGATGTCCAGAAAAACTGTTGAACCGAAGGGAAGAACTTAGCCTCAGGGTAAGCACTTGTGTTAGCATCTGTGTTCGGCACTGGGACTTGGCCATGGGAATTAAACCATGGGACTTGGCATATAGTTTCTTAGTTCCAACAGTACTTAAAAAAAAAGTCTTGGGAATGTTTTTATTTTCAGAACAAAAGCTGGGAAACAGTCAACTGTTCGTGAAAGTTCCTCTCACATAGAGTGGAGCCGTAATATCATCAATAGATGTCTACATAAAGCTTCATCTTGCTTGTTTCCTATCAGATGTATGAGCAAGTCCGGAAGAGTTTAGAAACGTGCAGCATTGAGAAGGACATCCAGTATTTTGTGAACCAGCGGAAAACTGGACAGGTTCCCCCAGGTGACCCGGGCGGCATGGTGTGAGGGACGGTTACGTAGTAGTGTCAGCCTTTCTTGTCCTGTGATACAGGAACTGTCTCTATGACTTCTGCTGCTGTAACAAATACTCATATATATCAGCCTGTGAGAGAAAAGTTTATTTTGGCCGGTTTCCAAGGTTCCCGTACAACGGTTGAAGCTGTTACTTTTGAGGCTGTAGTGAGGCAGCACACTGTGGTAGAGTGGTGGAGCAGACTGTTCATTTTACAGCCAGGATGTGAAAGAGGAAGAGACCAGGGCATGCCTCCAATGAGGCATTCTGATGTGGTCATACTGTGTGATACTTCTTAAACGTTCTATCACCTTCCTTTGCTGCTAAGCTGGGGACAGAGTCTCTAATACACATGGGCTCTTGGGGACCATTCTAGATCTCCCTACCTTTTTCCTTCTCTCCCTTGCTTTCCTTTTCCCTCTGTCCCTCCTTCCCCTATGCTCCCCTTTCCTCCTTTCCCCTCCCCTCACCTCTCCTCTATTTTTTCCTTTCCTCTCCTCTCCTTTCCTTTCCTTTCCTTCCTCCCCCCACCCCCTTTCTTTCAAGACAGGGTCTCATGTATTCTAGGCTAGCCTTAAACTTGATATTTAACTGAGGATGGCACTGAATTCCAGATCTTTCTGCCTCCATCCCCCAAGGGACAGGCCCAGGGACAGGCACGTGCACCCCAGCCTGTCTTAGGTAGTGCCAGGCAATGAACCCAGGGCTCTAGGCATGCTAGGCAAGTGCTCTACCAACTGCGTGACAGCCCAGCCTTAATACGTTTCTGACGTCTTGTGTCTTAGCACCCATCATGTATGAGAATTTCTACTCCCCTCAGCGGAATGCAGCCCCACCAGCAAAGACTGCAGGGCCCCATCCGGCAAGGTAATAACGAGCTGCTTTTCATGTGAAGAAAAAAAATATTTTAATAAATGCCTGTACTATCAATGACCTAAGACATTGCCACCTATTTCTAATTGACCGGGTCCATTGCATGGAAAATGTGTTGCTCCTAATATAGAAAAGGGTCTGTAGGGGAAAGGAACTTCTGTTTCACACAGTGTCGGGGTTGGGGGTGGTGGGTAGGGGGTAGGGTCTCATCTCTTGAGCTGTCCATCTAGCCTTAGGAAGAGCAGAAAGTGTGTGGGAGAGAACAGAGCATACCATCAACAGGAAGGACCATTAGCTGACGTAACACTCATTGTGAGGTAGAGCTTTCTCTCACTGTATGTACGAAGATTTTGACATTCCGGGAGACCAGGAAATCTTCCTCCATCATCTGAGATGAATCCTGCTAGCAGGCCCTGGGCAGAGCTCTGCACTCTTTACTCCTGTGCGTCCTTACGCCCTCTGGGTTTCTGCAGGTCAGAGCTGCAAGTCCTTTGCCTCATCTGAGCCTTCTGCCTCTCTAGGATAGGAACCAGGTGATTACAGCATGATATGTCTGTAGCACGAAGTAGGGAGTTACGAAAATAATTAGAGCTCACCTGAAAGACTTTGATTTTCATCTCTTACAGGAGAGGACCTCTCCCAGTTCCTAAGCGTATACCAGGTATGCCACCGGGAAGAGCCTCTTGTGATTTTGAGGTCGGGTGTTCTTTAAGATTGACTAGCTACAATATGAAAATAACAGCCAGACATAGCCGCGCCCGTGGTGGCACATCCCTTTAATCCCTGCACCCAGGAGGCAGAGGCAGGTGGATCTCTGTGAGTTCGAGGCCAGCCTGGTCTACAGAGCAAGTTCCAGGACAGTCAGGGCTACACAGAGAAACTCTGTTTTGAAAAAAGCCAGCCGGCAAGCAAACAAACACCAAACCAAACCAAAAAAGAACCAGGTGTGTCAGACTTGTTGACCCTGAGACCTGGCTCTGTCAAAAATAGTATCAATGTTTCGAGTAAGGTTTTGAGTTTGCATTGGGCCATGGTCAAAGCTACCCCAAGCTGCATGTGGTCCATGGTGGCAGGCTGTCCGTGCCTGATAGGATTGAGTTCCTAAGAGATTGTATTGTATTTGGATCTCACTAGAAGGCTTTTCGTTTTGAGACAGGGACTCACTGGGCAGCCCTTATACTGATGCACACTGCCTGAAAGGAATTGTTTGCGGGTCATGTCCATCTCCCTTCTCCTCTGCAGTACCTCCAAGAGAACCACACACAGCAGCAGCGGTCTTTGCCCGTTGTGTTCCCTTGGTTAATTACCACGTCTTTGCAGAGGGACATTTTGTCTTTTACCCTCTCCTGCCCTTACCATAGTATTAGATGCCTAGCGGGTGCTTAACAATGAACCATTCCGGGCAAGAATGGTTGAAGTAGCTGTGTTCAAAGGGGACTCAGGGGGAGGGTCTACTTATGCTGATTTAGCCTCTCAGTAATAACTTAATGGCTGTTGAAAATTTTTGGGCCGGCAAGATGGCTCAGTGGGCAAAGGTGCTTGCCCTCAAGGTTGGCAGCCTAAATTAAGTGCCCGGCGCCCACATGGTGGAAGGAGAGGACTGACTCCCGTTCATTGTCTTTCGACTTCTGTATGTGTGTGTGCTGAACACATATACACAGATACACACTATAAACAAATACTAAAAAATTAAAAGGTAGCGGTCAGGATGATATGTTTATATGATATTTAACTTCGTTTTCATCCATTTTTTTTTTTTTTGATGACGACTTTACTGTGGCTGCTCACGTGTAATGTGGGCGGGAACGAAAAAGAAGTCCTAACAGTGATTTCTGGAATGTTCTCAGGCTTGTAGTCAGGACTACTAAGCATAGGCCGTGGTGTCCACACTTGGTATTTTGATGTATTTAACCATTAGAAAGGGGCAGTTTCCTTGAAGTGGAACACTTTTGGTTTGAAAGGGGTGAAAGCACTGGTTCTCAGATATCCTAAGGCTGAGACCCTATAATACAGTTCCTCATGTCGTGGCGATTCCCCAACTGTAAGATTATTTTTGTTGCTACTTCATACCTATAACATTGCTATTATTATGAATTGTAATGTAAATATCTGATATCTGACCCTTGTGGGGGTCATGACCCCCACGTTGAGAACCACTGGGCTAAGGTGACCCCCCTCTGTTGAGAACCACTGGGCTAAGGTCTTAACAAGGAGAACGATCAGCTTAACTCTGTCCTGTGCCCTTCTCTCTGCAGATGACCCTGATTACTCTTTGGTTGAAGATTACAGTTTGCTCTATCAGTGACATCAGAGGTGGTAAGAGTCTTTAGTCTTCCTGGCATCCTGTTGCTCTCTGTTTGCATTTCAGGAGCCTCCAGATCTGAGCACCACCAAGGCCAGGTCTTGCATCAGGCTCCCTTCAGGCTTGCCTCTAGAGCCTGCAACTGCAGGCTGACTGGAAGGAAGCCTATTGGGGAGAGGACGCTTCCCCTTTCGTTTTCACAATTTTACAGCTCTCTAAACCTGCTCAGTCCTTTTTGTAGCTTTTATACAGCTACACGTGAGCATCTTTGGAAGCTCACACACACACACACACACACACACACACACACACATGCATGCACACACACTCATGCACACACATATACACACACAGCATACATGCATACACACATACACATACATGCACACATGCACACACAATATACATACACATGTACACACACATACACACACGTGCAACCACACACACACACACACGCACAGGCACAACATATGCACACATATATACACACATAAACACACATGCAAATGCACTATACACACACACACACACACACACACACACACACACACACTATTCTCAGTCTGTAAATGTGGTCCTTATTTCCTGAAGAGGAGAAGTCAGTGGAAACCCTGTAAATGCCATCACAGTCTCCAAACAGAAGGGGACCAGAGGGGTCATTATGTGCCAGGTCACAGGTTGTCATCTGAACTAGAAAAACACAAGGATTCTTGGAGGACTCAACATTGCTACCCAATCACAGCTGCAAAGGTGACCACCAAGTGTTCTCTGGGCACACAGCCACAATGTGCAAAATGCTTCAGAAGCCAAAAGCAGCACTGAAGGAAACGCTGTACATTGTAATTTTGTCCAGACAGGCGGAGCCTGGCATGTAACTCCATAGGGAGTACAGCATCGAAGGAAAAGGGGGGGGGGGAACCTATCCTCAAGAAAAAAAAAATTCATTTCTGCTGGGCCTTAGGGTTTCTCATCTGTCTGTAGTAAGACAGGTCTTACATCTTTGGTCAAAACTATATTGACGAGTTGGGTCATTTACATTTTGTTTTCTGATCTTGGGTCCTTCTGGGAGTGACAGGGAGAGTGGGTGGCTGGATGCAGGAAGTCATGTCATGGCGGACCTGGAAAAGTGTCACTTCAGCTCTTCCTGGTATCGATGACATTACTGTCAGTTAGGAAACAAAACAGGTTTTCCGCCCGCCCCTGCTCTCTGGCTATTTGTTAAGTCTTGTGTTCTACTCACCAGATAGTACTGGGAGATTAGCATATCAAACATCGCTTCAGGCCCTCACCACCTACTTGCTGGCTTTTTCCCAGTTAGTTGTAGGACTGGAGCCAAGTTGTCTCAATTAAATAGAATAATTATCTGGTATCAATTTATATGAAATATAAGGCCTTGCGTTGCTTCATAAATATGTTTAAGATGTGAGTAACTTTGCTATAAAAGAGATGGACACTGAAGATGTAGAATTTTCCACCCTCTAGATAGGTGTGAATATGATATATTATAAATTGTAGTCTTTACAACCGGTCATAATATCTTCTTCATGTGTCTGTCTCTCAGAGACAAAGCAGGGACATAGTAAGTGAATCACCCATCACCAAGTCTACTCTCTGGATCATAGCAGAGACGACAGCTGTGGGACCAAGCACTGGCAGCCCCAAGAGCTTATTAAATAAATTATATATATTTATATAAATACACATTTTACTTCTTTGTTTCCTGCTCATATCTTGATAAAGCCCAGTGCTACAAGCTTGAGACCAGCATTTGATGTAGATCTCAGGTTCCCTTGCATCCAGGAATCTGATGTGTGAACTCGAGATGTTAATGCCTCCATATTTAATGAGCAGTCTCTCTCAAACTGTATAATTTTAATGTCTGCACCAAGGTCAATGAATAGAGACTCAGCTTGTTAATAGATGATTGACACAATTTCAGAGAATTTTAAAAGTTCTCTCTCCTCTCTCTCTCTCTCTCTCTCTCTCTCTCTCTCTCTCTCTCTCTCCTCTCCCTCCCTCCTCTCCCCTCCCTCCCTCCCTCCCTCCCTATCTGCCACATGTGTGCAGTTGCCCGCAGAGGCCAGGAGAGAGTGTTGGGTCTCCTGAAGCTGGAGTGACAGGCAGCTGTTAACTGCCTGAGACGGGTGTTGAACTTAGGTCTTATGGAAGAGTAACAAGTTCTCTTATCCACTGGGTCATCTCTCCAGCCTCAGTTTCAGAGAATTTTAAGGAAAGGATCCTGGTTTAGTTAATTCAGTTCTGCAATGTATTACACTCTTCACATATTTGAACGTACCTTATGGGTTGAAATTTCCCAGGAGAATTAGGCATTAGTAACTTGTTCAGTAGTTGTTGATCTTGGGTTTTATTTCTGTTTTTAACTCTAATATGCTTAGTAAACGCAGATTATATAATTTTTGAATTTAAAACACGTGCATCAAAAATCTCAGTGCACACGGTATTACCATGAAGACCTCCCGTGGCGACTCTCTGCTCGCTGTTTTCCTTGACCAAACACACTCCTAAGTTGGTATGACTAGGTCATTCAGATGAAATGTCTGTGCTGTTTTCTTTCAGAAAAGGAAGCTTTCCTCAGCTGCTGCTTCTGTGACACGAAGAGAGGCCCCGAGAGCAGCATAATCCATAACCAAATCTCATCAATCATGAAGACTTTGATGTGAACCGTTATCAAAAAAAATTCTTTTTTGATATTTTAAATTTATAGTAGACTCAACCTAGCTGAGTAGAGTTCTGCAGAGTCCTTTTTCTTTCTCCCCTCGGAGAGTTTACATACTGTTCCAGAAGGAAGAATTATTATTTCCTGGCTAGTTACTAAGGTTGTGAGTGTTTTCTGTCGGGGAAGCAAAGCCACTCTGGATTCTGAGTGTTGGCTTGAGCAGGGGTGCAGAGGATGGTGCCAGTTTCCAAAGAAGCAACTTGGGCTGTGGGAAGGAGGGCTGTTTTTGGACACAGGGGCCCCCTCCCTCCGTGGTGTGCTGTTTAAAATTGCCTTTGTTCTTAGCTGGAAGAGGAAGAAGCATCTGACTGGACTCGCTCCTTTCACAGATCCAGCAGTGTGAGGAGATCAGTTTCCTTACAATCCCGACAGCCAGCGACAGAACCCGTCCTAGGGCACAACTTTCTGGCACAGTGCTGGTCTAGCCCTTTGTGCGGCTGCCATGCTCATGCAGACTGGGTGAGGAGTGAAGATGCTGGGCAAGCATGGTGACCTGAGCTCCATCCCTGGAACCCACATAAAGGAGCAAGTGGACGACCTGCTCCATATTGGTGCCTGGCCTCCACATGTGTGCATGGCAGTGATTGACATGTGCAGGTGCAGACAACCCCTGCCCAGACACATACCCACACCACACACACACACATACACATACACTCACACACATACAAACACACAGAGACACACACACACACAGACACACACACACACTTGCACACACACATACATACACATACACTCACACAGATACAGAAACACATTTAAAAAGGATATTTGGCTAACATTTTTTCAGCCAGTAAAATGACTAGAATTTAAATGTCAGAATTATTTTTATAAAAAAAATGCAGCGTACTGAATAAACCACAGACACAGACACATGCGCAGAGAGCTTTTAATCTGTGAGGCCCTGGATTGTAAAGTGCCCTCTTGTCCGTTTCTAGGAAGGTATGATGGGGCTGCCGATTACGTTTGTGGCAGTCTGTAGACTGATTCTGAGACAGGAAAGTTGAAAAAAAAATAGATTCAAAAATATGTTATTTTAATGATTCCTCAAAAGGATTTAGGATTTTTAAAGCCCTTATTCAATCTCAAATATTTACAGAAAGTCTCCTCCTGCTGTGCTCTGGAACATTTAAAGAGGCATGGCTCAGTGGTTAAGAGCGCCGACTGCTCTTCCAGAGGTCCTGAGTTCGATTCCCAGCAACCACATGGTGGCTCACAACCATCTGTGATGGGATCTGAGGCCCTCTTCTGGTGTCCGAAGACAGTGACAGTGTACTCACACACTTGAAATAAATAAATCTTAACAAAGAGGCATTCTCACAGCAGGACGTGGACACTTAGGACAGAGTCTTTAGTATTGCTTCTTACTGGCATGTTGTAAATGTCTGTGTGTCTGTGCCACGGCATAGGACAGTCACATTCCTGTCCTCTGTGTAAGAGCTTTCCCCAGGACGTTGGACAAATTGATTTAAATAAGATTGAACCCTGGGCCTGGTAATCTCAGCATGCGGGAGGCTGAGGCAGGAGGCTGGTGAGTCTGAGATCAGCCTGGATACACGGTGAGAACCCCTTCCCCACACAGAGATCAGTTATTTCTCAGCTAAGATGCGCCCGGCTGTGGCAGCCTCGCAGCACGGCAGGGGATTTGCACCAGTTGGGCATCATTTTGAGGAACTCAGGTTTGCAAAGGTCCATCGACTTCCCCAAACTGGATAACCTCAGGAAGTTGTCTATTGCACATAGAAGATTCTGTTTTTAAGTATATTATTTATTGTTGGCCTTCAATGATCTGTATTTTCTATCAATCAGCATAACTGATGTGAGCGTGTTTCATGAGTGTAAAATAATATTAATTTTATGGCTTTTCCCCCTGCTTGACATGAAGTAAAATAAAAGTTTCTGATGATTTGGGATTTAATTTGTATTCGTGTGTTAAATGTACATCTCCTCTCAGATGTACGTACTTCCTTCCGTGTGTGTGTGTGTGTGTGTGTGTGTGTGTGTGCGCGCACACACACACACGTATGGTATGTGTAATATGTATGTGGTGTGTGTGTGGTGTGAATGTGTGTGGTGTATGTGTGTGTGGTATGTGTGGTGTGGTGTATGTGGTATGGTGTCTGTGTATGTATGTGGTGTATATATGTGTGTTGTGGTGTGTGTGTGTGTGTGTGTGTGTGAGAGAGAGAGAGAGAGAGAGAGAGAGAGAGAGAGAGAGAGAGAGAGAGAGAGAGTTAGTTCGGGCTCCCG
This sequence comes from Rattus norvegicus, assembly GCF_021556685.1. Classification (NCBI taxonomy): domain Eukaryota; kingdom Metazoa; phylum Chordata; class Mammalia; order Rodentia; family Muridae; genus Rattus; species Rattus norvegicus. The sequence continues at coordinate 73,414,897 of NC_141551.1, forward strand.
CCGCTCTGCACGTGTGGACCGCTCTGCACGTGTGGACCGCTCTGCACGTGTGGACCGCTCTGCACGTGTGGAGGTTAGAGAGTTGATTACCTTGGGTGTTGCTCACTGCCTTCCACCATGTTTGACACGAGGTCTTCTGTCACTTGCTACTGTATAGCAGCCTAGCTGGCTCGCTTTGGGGAATTTCTTGGCCCTTTTTAAAGATTTATTTCTTTATAAGTACACTGTAGCTGTCTTCAGACACACCAGAAGAGGGCATCAGATCTCACTACAGATGGTTGTGAGCCACCATGTGGTTGCTGGGAATTGAACTCAGGACCTCTGGAAGAGCAGCCAGTGCTCTAACCGCTGAGCCATCTCTCCAGCCCTACTCCTACCCACACTGTAGAAGTCCTGGGATTACAGATGAGCCTTACTGCATCTGGCGTCCATGTGAGTTTTAGGGATCAGAACTCAGGTCCTCACACTTGCAGGGCAAGTACTTTACCCACTGCGCCATCTCCGCGTAGTCCCTTGCCTCTCCCCTCTTCTCTCATAGATCTAAAGCACTTTCCTAGCATCTAATCAGTAAACAATATATCCTACGGTATTAAAATTTCATGACAGTGGCAATTAGGGACATGTTTAGAGGAACAATAATGAAGATACTGAGAAACACTAGTCTAAGGCAATGTTAAGTGCAATTTCATATGACATGTCAGGCCCTCTGTAAACTGGACAAACACTGTGGTGTCAAGGGCAAACCCATTCTTTGAGTCCGTTCTGCTGGGGAGAAGTCTTCCTCTTTCCCCAGAGTAGAGAAGAATGGATAGTTTCAGTTCACTGGCTGGCCTTTTGGAGGCATGGTACCATTTAGAGTTCAGCTTCAGCACACAACAGTAGTCACTACATCACAGGGGGTCAGCGGACGGTCCTTGTGTAGTCTCATTTCTCTAATGGTGAATGTTCTATGGCATAGCAAGGAAGCACCGGGGTGGCCCACTCCACTGGATGAGTTATCCTAGTTACACAATTCTGCACCCCCTGCTGTAGCCGTGGCGATTTCCTTAGAGGTACTAGTAAGAGATACAAAGTTGCACATTTTTTGCTAATTTGCATAAGCCCACCCACCCACTTCTCCTCTAGTTCTCTGCCTTCCGTCTGCCCTGTTCAGCCCACCATCCTTCACCTTGGGTTGTGTCTCCCCTCACCGTGGCTTGGTGACCAGCTGAACAGATTTTGGCAGTGTAGCAGCAGGCCACACCCACATAAACAATGAATGCAGAATCGGGCTATTCTCAAACCATGCCTGAGCCTTTTCCTTCCCCTGTCAGCTGGGTTGAAGGAATTGCTGTTAGACAGATGTGAGGTAAAAGAGATGGCATAAATGCAAGAGAGGAAGGCGACTGATGCGTTTGCCTCCTCTGTCGAGGCAAGGTGCTTGAGCCTTGCCCGCCCATTTTGAAGCAGGTTCTTGCTGTATATCTGTTTTAGTTAGGGTCTTACTGCTGTGAACAGACACCATGACTAAGGCAGCTCTTATAAGGACAACATTTAATTGGGGCAGGCTTACAGGTTTGGAGGTTCAATCCAGTATCATCAAGATAGGAGCATGGCGGCATCCAGGCAGGCATGGTGCAGGAGGAGCTGAGATTTCAACATCTTGTTCCAAAGGCAACCAGGAGAAGCCTGGCTTCCAGGCAGCTAGGATGAGGGTCTTAAATCCCATGCCCCTAGTGACACACTTCCTCCAACAAGGCCACACCCACTCCAACCAGGCCACACCTCCTAATAGTGCCACTCTCTGGACCAAGCATTTTCAAACTGCCACAGTGTCTGAGGCTGACCTTGAGCGCAGGATCCTCCTGCTTCTGCCTCCTGAGTGCTGATCTTCTGGTAAGTACCACCACTCACAGGCAGAATGGACTGTTTCCAGTGTACGATGGATGGCCGATGTGCCTGCCGGACCACTCATGGGATCTGAAGGAACTAGAGCAATGTAGAACTGACATAATTGCTTTTCATATTCATATTTACACCGTGCTTTTTACAAAATGCCTATCCTTGCTGTTTTTGTTGACCTCTTTAAATGCTGTCGCGGCTGCTCCGTGGCTCCTCCGTTATTCTCCGGGTGTCCTAGATTGTGATTTTCCCTTGGTGGCAGTGACAGCAGCTGGTAAATGCTGTGTCCAATGACAGCCTTAGGGCTATGCTTACCACATGGTTTTACATGCTAGTATGTTGCATCAGCTCTTTTGCCTGAGTTCCTCCTGGCAGTAGGAGAGGCCTCAGTGAGGGCAAGGCTGCAACTCAGACATGGTCAATCACCATTCTTTTCCAGCGACAACTTAGGCTTCTGGCCGGCTGGAGCCACAGCATGATTCTTTAAAGTACCGTGTCTGGTGTCAGCTGTCTTAGCTTGAAGTCACCTAGAAGGACGTCCCGAGAGAAGGATTTGAGATCACACAGTGTAGGAAGTGGGTATGTTAACCAATCAAAGAGTACACATGGAGGGACCCATGGCTCCAGCTGCATATGTAGCAGAGGATGGCCTTGTCGCATATCAATGGGAGGAGAAGCCCTTGGTCCTGTGAAAGCTTCATACTCTAGAGGAATGCCAGGACAAGGAGTCAGAAGTGTGTGTGTGTGTGTGTGTGTGTGTGTGTGTGTGTGTGTTTGTTTAAGCACCCTCATAGAAGCAGGGGGAGGGGGAATAGGATAGGGGTTTTCCAGAGGGGAAACTGGGAAAGGGGATAGCATTTGAAATGTAAATACGGGCTGGAGAGATGGCTCAGCAGTTAAGAGCACCCGACTGCTCTTCCAGAGGTCATGAGTTCAATCCCCAGCAACCACATGGTGGCTCACAGCCATCTGTAATGAGATCCAATGCCCTCTTCTGGTGTGTCTGAAGACAGCGACAGTGTACTTACACATAATAAATAAATAATTCCTTAAAAAAAAGAAATGTAAATACATAAAATATCCAATAAAAAAAGAGAGGGGAATGAACACTCTATTCTACACACACACACACACACACACACACACACACACACACACAGAGGAAGTGGGTACATGAAACAGCAGTGAAGGAGGAAATGAGATTAGGAGAAGGACATGGAGAGAAAGCGTGCTTTCAGGGCTGGCAAGATGCTTCAGTCCAAAAGGTGCTTGTCAAACCAGTCTGAGGACTCAAGTTTGACCCTTGGAACCTACGGTAGGAGGAAAGAGTTGATTCCTGAATGTCCTTTGAGCTCTGTGCGCATTTATGTCTGTGCCACATGGACACAGAGACAGACAGGCGTCCCTGCCTCTCTCTCCCTTTGGAAGTTGCCATTGTGGGGGACTGGGCTTTACTTTCCCTGGAGGAAACTGGAAAACGGGACAACGCAGACCAATCAAAGGATGACACTGTATTAGAAAGTTGGACCTCCCCAGTGACTTAAACAAGAGAGATTCACTGTCACAGTTCTGGGGCTTGCCATCAGCCATCGAGACATAGGCTGGTTCAGTCTGAGGACTAACATGGATGAGTGTGTTGTGGGCCTTTCTCTCTGAATTGTAGACAGCCATCTTTTCTCTTTCCAGGGCTTTCTTTCTATGCTTGTCTACCCCCTCCATCAAGGATAACAGTTGCACTGAAGATTCATCCTTAGGACCGCCTCTCTAAAGATCCCAACTCCTAACCAAGCCTCATTCTGAGATCCTGGGGCTTTGGGCTTCAACGTGAATGTTTGGGGAGGGGACATAATTTAGCTCATAGTTTTATTTCTATGCTAACTCCTAAACTCATCAGTTGAGGGTTGGTCCTGGTTTGCTTTATTTTCCTGACACACCCAGCCTACCCTGTATGTGGCCAAAGTGGGCTCTGGCACAGGTTGCTGGGGTTGGGTATTGGACATTCAGAAATGTAAACGCTTAGCTGAGTGTGGAGGGTCCATGCCTGTGATCCCAGCATTTGAGAGGTTGAGGCAGGAAGTTCAGTAGTTCAAGGTTAGACTGGGCTCAATGAAACCCTCCTTAGAGAGCGAGTTGAGGGTAGAGAGAGCTAGGTTTTTAGAGAGCTTACCCAGTATACATGAAGTCCTGGTTTTGGTTCTCACCATCAGCAAGGTGGTATACGCCTGTAATCTCAGCACTTAGGATGTGGAATTAGAAAGATCAGAAGTTCATGGTCTTTTTTTTTTCTGTATAGTGAGTCTGAGGCCAGCCTAGATTGAGAGGAAGATACTTGTATCTGCGCTTGCTCTCTCTCTCTCTCTCTCTCTCTCTCTCTCTCTCTCTCTCTCTCTGTGTGTACGAGCAGAAGACTGTGAAAGGAAGAATAATAGAAAAAGGATACTTCTGCATGTTTTTCCCCCTATGGAAACAACAGTCTGCTAATAGAAGAGATCACATTTGTGCAAGAATCCGATAAACAGGCAAGCTGGATGGACCCTTTTAATTTACATGCTAACGGCCTCAAGATACTGAAAGAATTCTAGCTTAAATTACCCAGATTTCACATCAGTTTCACAACCTGTATTTAGTAATCAGGAATGATAAAATATGACCACCTACAGGGTGCTGTTCAGGAAGTAATTGACTACAAGAATCAACTTCTCAGAAATACTGTGCAAGAGTTGTCACTACCCGAGAATGACCACCAGAGGGCGACAGAGATCCCGGCATGGGATCATGGAGGTGTATCATCCAGCCAGGCACAACAGTTGTCCTTTGAACCCTTTCATGACATGCCCTGTTCCAGACATGGGCTGACTGCTATTTCATGCTCATGTCAAGTTGTTTGCAAGGCCATAACATGAGAATCCCAGTCCTTTTATGGATGATTGACTCTTTTTTTGTTCTTTTTTTTTTTTTTTTCGGAGCTGGGGACCGAACCCAGGGCCTTGCGCTTCCTAGGTAAGCGCTCTACCACTGAGCTAAATCCCCAGCCCCTGGATGATTGACTCTTGTTCAATTGTTTGGAAATGTTCTCTTGAGGTTCAAAGTGTTCTTACTGTCTCAAAGTTACAATGAAAATTAATTCAGTCTATTAGAGGGAAATCTGAAAAACATTTATAGAAATTAAGAACAAGATTGTCTCTTTGATGAACACTTCACGCCTATGATCTATCTTATAGAAAAATATACACACAGAATGGGTATCCTGGCATAAGCTTGTAATCCTAGTAGTTGGACGGCAGAGGCAGTGTGATGTCTGTGAGTTCAAGGCCAACATGGTTTACCTTCAGAGTGACACCCTATCTCAAAAGCAAAACCAACAAGTAGAACACACACACACACACACACACACACACACACACACACACACACACGCGCGAAAGCAGGAGGGCTATTTGGGAGGTAGAAAGGATCACTAGTGTTAATTCTGTTTTGTAGAACAAGTAGGTGGTACTCGGAGAACTTTAAAGACTAAAAGGATCAGGGGCAGTGAGAGTGTTCCAGACTAGGAGATGACCAAGGAAACCATATGGATAGTGGCTAGGAATGGTGACATCTGTGTGTAGTTGTAGGCACTCAAACTGAGGCAGGAGGATGACTTGAGTTCAGGGAAATGATGAAAAGTTTTGGATAGGTATGTCTACCTTTCTCCTTAAAAGGTTACATGGTATCCTGTAAACATACAATTGTGTATGTACTAACAAAATAAGGAAGACAATATATAGACAGATTTGCATAGGGTTCATGAAGATACTATGCCATTTTATATAAGGGATCTGAGGTTTTGCATTTTGGCCTTTGTGAAGGCAACATCAGAGGTCTGCGGGTCCTAGAATCAATTCTCCTAGGATTAGTATATGCAAAGGCCTGGACCACCAAGTCCATCTACATTCTAGGAAACGATATTTTTTGTTATTGAGAATTTGGGGCTACAAAATTGGGGTGTAGCTTTATGGCACAGAACTTGTGAAACTGGAGGTTTGGGTTAGTACTTAGCTCTGTGAAACAAAACAACTGTCTCTTCCAAATCCCCTACTCCAACCCAACAAACTGTTTAATATAATTCAGGGACAAGAATCACACAGGAGCTAAAATAGCTCAGGTGTGGAGCACTTGCTTAGCATATACAAGGTTCTGAGTTCAAGTCCCCACAGCACATAAAACACTAAACAAAGATTTACCTATAGAAAGAAAGAAAGGAAAGAGAAAAAGACCAGGAAAGGTGGCACAAGCCTTTTATTTCAGCATTCCAGAGGCAGAGACAGGTAGATCTCTGAGTTCAAGGCCAGCCTGGTCTACAGAGCAAGTTCCACATAGAAGAACCCTGTCTCAAAACAATAACAGCAGCAGCAGCAGCAGCAGCAGCAGCAGCAGCAGCAGCAGCAGCAGCAGCAACAACAGTATGCAAAATGTACACTAAATACTTTCCCCCTCATTTCTTTTTGCCTTTTTGTCTGTCTTCTTCTAGCACATGCTCCTTATCTAGCCTGCAAATTTGTATAGTAAGTATCACATCGAGATGTCTGCTAGAACCAGGTGCCTTTCATAACTAACCAATTTAATTCTTGTGACTTGGAGATGGAAGTGTCATCATCCCCCTTCTACAAAACAGCAGGTAGGAGTTCACTTTGGATGGACATAACGTTTCTTTCCGGAAACCTAACGTAGATTTAGGCTGACTCGAATAGGTATCAAAATCAGATTGCCAAAGCCTCTTCTGGCACTTCATGGTCCATGTCGAACGTCTTTCTGCCCGCTGTGGAGGCAGAGGGGAGCTCTGAGCACCATCCTGCGGCCAGCCGCCGAGCTTCAGTTTACGGTTCACAGGGCGTGGCTGGAGGCGGGGCGAGGGCTGGGCCGGGGCGGGCCCTAAACAAGAATGGGCGGAGCCTTTCGCGCACAAGTAGTCCCTTACTAGTTTGTCCCAAGTTGCAGCCCGTACCGGCTCCTGTTGCTCCTTCCCTTGCCCAAGTGGTGGAGTGTTTGTCACGTGACATTCAGGAGGCCGGAACTGGGCGGCTTGCGTGAATTGCAGGAGTTTGACAGAAACAGACCGCGACGTCGCGGAGGCAGAGTGTATGGCGGAGGCTGTGAAGCCCCGCCGGGCCAAGGCCAAGGCCAGCCGGACCAAAGGCAAGGTGAGGATGCTGTCGCTCCCTTGCGAGCCCTCTGCAAGCCGCGGGTCCCGTGGAGTCCCGTGGAGTCTCGTGGGTTCGGGCTGTCAGGATCGCTTGGCTGTCGCCCTGTCCTGACTTCACTGGGCTTCCTCTCTTTTGCTCATCTTCTTGGCTTCCCACAGCAACGCCTGGCTCCGTGCGCCGAAGCAGTTTTTTCCTCCTTTGCCCCATCTTTCACTTCCTATCTTATCCTCTGTAACATGGGAACAGGTTCTGGAAATGCACGGAGACCGGACGTCCTTCGCTTGGGAAGTATGGTTTGTAGACAGCAGTGATGTGTCAGACCTCTTCGTTTTCCAAATTTCAGAGCGACAGTATTATTTCCCGTGTACCCGATTGTTTTCAGTGTGCCGCGAATATACAAAAATCAACACAGGGCAGAATCCAGACAGCAGGGATGGATTTGATTTTTTTCTGGATTGTTGCGCGTCAGTGTGGTTTTAGGTTGCATTTTGAGATTTTCACGTTGCTCCTGTATATTGCTGAGGCGAAGAAATTCAGTTCTACCCTAAGGTGGTGGTCAGACCCATCTCTATCTATAACTATGTATATTTAAATAGGCTTTTAATTATGTAGCCCTGCCAGGCCTGGAACTCGCTATATACCTCGAACTCCCAGAGGTCCTGCGAGCCACCACACCAGTCTACCATAACTTTGATTTATCCAAAACAGAATTTACACGAATTGAAACCAACAATGAAGATGGTATTATTGGTATAGAGATTCCCTTCCTCAGAATTGGTGGCGTTACTGAGCCCAAAGTATAGCTTTTTGTGTGTTTGGGAACAAGTTTTAACTGATTTATGGGAACTTCATTTAACAGAGTGTAAATGAAGTATGTGGATCACTTTCTGTAAGGTGGTATGGATTCAAAGGCTTAGTTCAGGAAGTGGGGTGTCATGTGATGTTGTGTGGACGTTGCTGTAGCTTCTGGCTTTGTCTCAGTACCTGGCCTACATTCCTCAGTGTTAAATACCTGGTAGGTGACTCCAGGATGACAGGTTGTGGTCATGTATCAGGTATTTACTACTGGATAATTTAGATATAGCCCTAATAATGTTTCTATTCTTCTAGTTTGATCGTCTGTAAAAAATAGCACTTCCCCCAATTCTGAGGATCTGGTGTTCATTTATTTCAGTAAACATAGTTTTAAGAAGAACAGAATCTTGAATTTGGATTTGCCCTGAAGACTTAATTGATTTTGTAGTAAGGCAGAATGATGATGCCAGAAGTCATGAGACTCAGCTGACTGAAGGATGAGGATGAGTTCAAGGCCAGCTGGGGTTCATAATGAAATCTAGGTTAGCTTGATGTTATATGAGGAGACCTGTCTCAGAAACGTTGTATCAAATTGTAAATTCTAACAAGCTACAGGTGTGTCTGGTAACTGACCGGGTGGATTAGGATGTTTCCTGGTCAACCCTTCCCACCTGTGCTGGTGGGCCTCCTTCCCCTGGCCCACTGCCTAGGAAGTTGTTTTCTTCCTTTGTTTCTTCTAGGCATGGATTATTGTTGGAATAAAGTTGGGCAATGCTGTATATTATTATTTAAGCCTCTTTTGTGCCTTGTGAAATGCACTTATTGTTTCCCACAAAACAATTCTATCCATTTGGGATATAGGAGAAAACCCTTAGGCCTCAGTGGTGCCTATAGTCAGGAGAAGGCAAACCAAACCCAACTGAACAGCCCCCATCCATATTGAGACACATGCTAGAAGGTGATGTCGTAGAAAAAGAACAACCGTGGTAGAGGTTTGGAGTACTTGTGAGAGGCTTGGATGGGTTGCAGTCTCAAAGAGTTGGGCAGTGCAGTCCTTATTCAAGGGGACATTTGTTTGTTTGTTTTGAGACAAACCCTCAGTTTGAGACAAACTATCAGCTCTGGTTGTTCTGGAACTCACTATGTAGATCAGGCTGGCCTTGAACTCTGCACGTCTCTGCCTTCCAAGTGCTGAGATTAAAACTATTTGTTCCCTTCCACCCTTGTTAAGGAGACTTACAAATGAAGGTGTTGCAGATTGGAGGCATTAACAGACCATAGATCAGTGTGTTCTGTCCTTGAAACTGTAACGGGACAGTGTGGCTAGGGAGGAGTGAGTGGACAGTCAGAAAGGCAGACCCTTGTAAGGAGTTTGGCTTTTCCTCGTGTGACATTAGAATCAGTGTGGGCTTGAGCAGAGGAGGGCAGAATCTGACTTAGGCTTCAAGGAAAACTCTGTGCTTGCATGGTTGAAAAGAGACTATTAAGGGGTATTGATGTGAAAACAGTTCAGATTTCAGAGGGAGTAGGAGATTCATTCTAGAGCCAAATATTCATGCCTGCGGCCTAGGAACACAGACTTAGGTTACCTGGAACATACATTCTAGTGCGGTAACAGTTTCATTAAGGTTTTATAGTTAATCCAAGAAAGTCAGAAATCAAATAATTAAAAAAAAATGTACCCGTGGGACATTAGGGGGTTGGGTCACAGTGAAGTGGGGAGTCTGCTCTAGGCCTCAGGGTTGGTGGGAGCCAGGGCTATGTAAAAATTTGAAATAAAAGTTTGTTAGTAGCATAGAGGTGTATTGTAGGGTTGGATGTGTGAATCTAGTTTTCTGGATTTAGCCTGAGGCTGAGATGAAAATTTGCCAGTAATTAACACATAGTTGTGCAGATGGTAGAGAACTGGAGGATCCAGAGATGGAGGCCAGACATAGCCTCTCATGCAGGGCAAACGGTGCAGGGCATTTGCAGGGCATTTTCATAACATGTGAAACACTCCGGGTTCTGTCCCCAACACTGAAGCAATAGCAAAGCCAACAATAACCATACTGATGGCATTTAAACCAGAAGCTGAATTGTTTCACTTTGGATTAATGCTTTAGTAAGAAGGCTGGTAGGATGGCTCACTTGGTAAGGGAATTTATATGTGAGCCTGGTGAGATCAAATCTCAGGACACAAAGAAAGGGAGAAGGAAAGAGCCAGCCACTGAAAGTTGTCCTCTGACTTCCACAAATAAGTTCCATCTCCCCTGCCCAACCCTGTTTGTCTCTCTCTCTTACACATTCATTCATTCATTCTCTCTCTCTCTCTCTCTCTCTCTCTCTCTCTGACACACAGAAATGCGCATGCACACATATATTAATAATAGATCAGGAAGTTAGAAAAGAAATGGCTGGGAAGAAGAGGAGCCAAGAAATGAGCAGACAGTGAGGTGGGCTGTGCTCCCGCTGAGGCTTCATGGAGAATGTGGGTCTTGGAAGCTGAGGGAAGAGTGTGGGAGGGAGGGAGAGATCAAGTTGGTAACTTGCCTCAGATGAGGGAAGCAGGGTTGGCAGGTGACCAGAACAACACTAGAAAAGTAGCAGCCCTGGGGACAGTAAGAGCCCCATCCTCACAATGCCGTCTACTTGTGTGTGGCAGTCTTTGTCCAAAAGAGAGATGGTAAAATTGTCCCCAGAGCTTTGACCTGACACTTGTGCTGGTGTGTCTATCTCTCCCTCCTTTCAGTTGGTACTACACTAGGCATCGTGCTACGTGTGTAGCATGGATCACACACTTGGTCGATAAACCACACTGGTTTTAAAACACTCTTATAACAAGCATTGAGCCATTGAGATTTATAAGGAGTCCCTCATTGTCTTTTAAGGAAAGAAAGGAGTTCTAGGTTTCCTTAAAGGAGTATGCAGAGAGAGCTGGAAGGCATAGTTAGACATTTCCACCCATGTTTCAGAACAAACATAACTGCACAATTATTTTCCCATTGCTTAAAGAAGTACGTACATGATAGTGTGCACATGCACATTCAGAAGTGGACACCTTGACTTCGGTCTCCGGGAGACGCTGTTAGTGACAGCGCCTGTGTCCTTCTAGTTTAGCTTTGCTCTCTTCTGCCTTACAACAGCAGTCCAGAGCATTTGACTGTGACAAGCTCAAGGTTCAGGAGTACAAACATTTCCAAGACCAGAAATTATGTAAAAGTTTTAAGAAAGAATATGAATTGTGAGCACAAACATGAGCAAATTCTCCAAAAGAGACGATTGTTTCCCTCAGAGGAAGAGGGTACATCAATAACAGTTAAGAGAAGCTCTATGGGGGCTGGAAAGATGGCTCAATGGTTAGCAGCACATGGCAGCTCCGAACAGTCTGTGACTCCAGTCCCCAGGAATTAGACACCCTCTGCAGCACCAGGGACATGTATGGTGCATGGGCAAAAGACCCATACACATAAAAATAATATTCTTAAAATAATAAAAGTAAGTCACCTGGCTTTGTCTCATGTACTTGTGTGATGCTGTGTTTAAGTAGATAATAGACAAGCTACCTACCATCTTGTCAGGCAGTACATTTTCTCCCCTGCCTACCTTTCCTCAGAGATGCCATTCGGTGACTACAGAGGTCATGAGGGGTCAAGCTCTGATTGCTTGTGTAAGGCACCACAGAGCCACTGGGTCAGCTCCAGCACTTGGGCTTGACAGTTAGAGAAGAGAGGGGCTTGGACCTTTCATTTTTGTCCACTTTGTCCCTAGTTAAGTGTGTCCCTCCGTATTCATTATTGACTTACATTTCTATATCACTTCTAGATGTTGTTGTTGCTGAACGATTTTTAGTTTTTATCTTCCGGTTGTGCTGGGGATTTAATCCAAGTCCTTCTTTGAATGTGAGTGCTACCACTGAGCTAGATTTATTCTCAGCCCTGAATGATTTTAAAATCGTTTCTCTATGTACAAAAATTGTATTGAGGTGAATAAGGAAGAAACACAGATTGTTTTAATCCACTTGGCTATTTTTATATCTAAGGGCTGGAGACTGGCCCAGTGGGTGAGGGCACTTGCTGCTCTTGCAGATCCGGTCTGGTTCACAGCACCCATGTTGGGAGGCTCACACTCTCTCATAACATAGTTCCAGGACTCTTGATTCCCCTTTCTGGCCTCCATGAGTACTGTGTGCATGTGGCTGCACATCCAGACAGGCACATGCGCGCGCGCGCACACACACACACACATTAAAAAAAGAAACAAATTTCTTAGAATTGCAGAGACATGAATTTTTGTGCCAGTGGCTTGTTAACACACTGAGTTGTTTAGATCTTATTTTCACAATCTGTGGTGATCATTGTATTCACAATATGGCATCTAGAACCTTTTTCCCTACACATTTAAAGTAGGCAAAGTACCTGGAAGTTGACTGGCTTTACCAAAGTGGAGTTGCAGTAGACTCCCACCTTCCTATGGAAGTTCTTCTGAATTATTCGTTTTTCATACACCGAGGACTGTGCAAGCCTCTGAGTGTGCCAGAGTACATGGTTCTCGTAGGTGTTCGTCGGGTAGTGTGATGGCTTCATCTTGGAATCCTAGCACCTGAGAAGGAGTTGAGCATACAGCTGATGCTGGCTCTGGCCAATTACAAGTGGTTCCTGCTAGCTCAAGAAATACTAACCACAGAGTCAAACACTGAGGGCTTTGGACCTACAAGGTCCCGAGACACCGTCCTGCTCTCCAGGCACGTGTCTGTTCGGGCAGGCAGAACGTAGTCATCTGGGAGGAAGCTGCCACAGAGCTGACTGGTATCCAGTATTTCTTTCTAGCAGCCTTTCCTTAAACGCTTTTCTTTTTGAGCTTCAATTTGAGAAAACTGCTTGTTCCAGCAAGCCTGCTGAGCACGCACTTGACAGATCATGAATCCTTACTTGTTTTCATGTAGCGTTTTCTTATCTATTGTTTGACAGTTGACGGGTTGACTTTTGTTAGATCCGCATTGTTGGCTGACCTGGATCTAAGGCCCAGCTGCTGTGAGTGTGGGATGAAGGAGTTTGGAGATGCACATTGAGCCTTGAAACATCGTTATCTGACATCAGTGGGAGGGGAAGCCTTGGTTCTGTGGAGGATTGATGCCCCAGGGTAGGGGGATGCTAGAGCAGAGAGGTGGTACTGGGAGAGTGGGTGGAGGAGCGCCCTCATGGAGGCAAAGGGGAGGGGGTGAGGGGAGTGGGATGAGGGATATCATTTGAAATGTAAATAAATCAAATGCTTAGTTAAAAATAAACAACATAGTTTGTGAACAGGAACACAGGCAAAATCCCAGAAGGAGACAGTTGTTCCCCTCAGAGGAAGCAGGGTACGTTAATAGCCGTTAAGAGAAGTTCTGTGAGGGCTCAGTGGTTAGCAGCACTGGCTGCACTTTCAGAGTACCTGACTTAAATTCCCAGCGCCCACATGCAGCTCCCAACTCCAGTGACTCCAGTCCCCGGGAATTCGACACCCTGTGCAGCACCAGGGACATGTACAGTGCACAGGCAAAAGATCCATACATATAAAAGTAAATATTATTAAAATTAAAATAATAAATAATAAATAAAAACTAAGTTACCTTGTCTCATGAGTGTTTGTGTGGCTCGTGAATGTTGGCAGCTGTAATCCTATCATGTTCTGCTTCACAAACACCTATCTTCTCCCAAATATTCAAAATAACTTATTGTTTTGGCTATTAATCTGTCAAAAATTTTTTTTTGCTGGAGATTCAGAGCAGAATAATTAGCAAGCATAGGTGATTTGTTTGACTCTCTTGCTTAAAATTTGACAGCAAAACTGAACCATTTTAGTGATTTCATTTGGGCGCTTAGTTTGTTTGAATGTAACAACTTTCTGTTTTCTTTCTCGGGAGACCCATCTCTCTGTATCTCCCTGACTGTGTAGACCAGGCAGCCTGTAGCTCACATGGAGCGGCCTGCCTTACCTCCTGAGTGCTAGGAGCACCTCTATGCTCAGCCTTTAACATAATAGCACTTTACAGTGTTATGTAAATAAAATCTCCATATTTAAAAAAATCCAGCCTGGCCTATTACTGTGTTACCTAATGACTTTTTATGTGTAGTGTGCGTTTTGCCCTTCCACCTTGTGAGGGTTGTGTGTTGGACTCAGGCTGTTAGGCTTACCATAGACGCCTTTACCTGCCAAGCCATGGCGACAGCTCAGAGGCATTCTTTTAAGACCACAATTATAATTGTTTGTTAGTCGCTCTTTTCTATTGTGTCTCTGAGGTACAGCCTCATGTAGCAGGGTGACTGGAATTCTCTGTATCTGAGGATGAGTTGGAGCTCCTTATCCTGCTGTTTCCTTCCAAGTACTGGGTGTACCACGGTGCTGTACCATCATAGACATTTTTTAATTTTTTAAGATGATTCACTGTCACATTTCTGTTAGTATTATTGTACAAAATAATGTGATATTTTCAAACATGCATGTAACATACTTTGATCATATTTACCCCTCATCCATCCAATAGTTATTTTTTATTCTACTTTTTTGAATTATTTATTTTATATACGTGAGTACAGTGTCCCTATCTTCAGACACACCAGAGGGCATCGAATTACAAATGGTTGGGAGCCACCATGTGGTTGTTGGGAGTTGAACTCAGGACCTCTGGAAGAGCAGTCAGTGCTCTTAACCACTGAGCCATCTCTCCTGCCTCATAGCTTTTGATTTTTTATTTCAGACAGTGTCTCTCTCACTATGTAGCTCTGTCTAGCCTGGAACTCAGGGATTTACCTTCTGCTATCTGAGTGCTGGGTTAAAGGTGGACTCCACCAGGCCTGGATCACAGTTACCTTTCCTTTGAGACAGGGTCTTACTGGCCTTGAGTTCGTAGTCCTTCCCCTGCCTCTGCCTCTGAGTGCTAGGAGATATCTATCTCCACTACTCCTATTAATTATCCAGTTACATAACCACGTCTCCTGTGCCACAGAAGGGCTTATCAAAACTAATAACCGGAATGTAATAATGTTAATTAAAAAATAGAACATATTTGCATTTTAAGTTTTCTCCCTGAATTATTAGTTTTTGTCCTAGGATGCATTCTGGAATCCCATGTTGGTGCAGTTAGCAGCTCTCTAGTTCCTTCATCCTCAGTCCCCTGCTCACCCTGTCCTTTTCCTCCGTCTGTCTCTACAATGGAGTGATTTTGTAGGTGGTTTGATTTTTCCCGTGCTAAGTTGAGGTTCTGTGTTGGTAAGAAGGACACCACTGCCTCTCTTGGAACACTGTATCAGGAGAGGAATGCTTTCCTGACAATGCTAACTCACTCACTTGGTTATGCTGTGTTTGCCAGGATTCTCCATTGAAACTCACTATTTTTTCTTTTGTAATTATGAAATGCCTGAGTCTGTTTGTTACACTTTTGCTCAGGTTCTGGCCCAGTCACTGTCCCATCTGTCATGCCTGTGGCATCGGGTCATTACTGCCACCGTGGTTTAAACATATCCTCAAGGATGGCTCATATGTTCAACAGTTGCCTCCCAGAACAGTGACGCAGGAGGAGCTGCGGCCCAGCAGGCTATTAGGGATGCTTGTTGTAGGAATTCACGGGGCTCACACCGGACCCTGGCAGTTCTCAGGAGGGTTTTTACAACAAGCGTGAGCTCGTCCCCTGCTCACTCCAGCTTCCTGTCTCCTGCAATCCTTCCCTGTTTCTGGAGAGTTTGCTGTCGTGACGTCATGTGACTTGAAGTCCTTACAGATGAAGCACCGTGCTTTTGAACTGTGGTCTCAATATACACCTTATACATATCCAGCTTTAAGCATTCGATTGCCAGAATGGCAGATAGGCTGGCACCTGTGGGGGTGGGGTGGGGATGGTAACTCTGTTTTTCCTGTTCCTTGTATGTTTGTTGCAGTTCTGCATGCAAGGGTGGTCACCTCCTGCTCACTGGGTTTACTTTTCATTTGTTCAGTATTTATTTTAGATTGTAGGCTCTTGTTTTGCATGCTATACTCTAATGCTATGGTTTGCTGTTGGTTTGTTTGGTTCTTGAGTTACTGCAGCCTTCTCTTGGGTTTGGAGGGAACATGTTGGTCAAATGAAGTCACACGTGCAGGTCTGTGACAGTTAGAGACGGTTTCATTTTGCTTAGCCTCTGGTAGGTGATCCATTTAAACATTTCATCTTCATTTTTGGATCATAATTTGTTGCTTATTGTGGTATCTTTTCTTTTCAGATTACATTAGTGAATGTTCAAATTGAATGTGCTCACAATGGGCAGTACAAAGTATAAGACTGAGTGTCTCTGAGGTGGATTTGCATTCCATCTGTTAAGTGTGAGAGTTTTTTTTTTCTTGAAGGAGGGAGGGTTTTCTTTTGGGCCTCAATGTGAAGGAGTTGTACATTGTAGAAGTAAGGCCTGGTGGCTCTCCTGGTGGCAGCAGCAGGAGGAGGAGGCAGCCACTCTCCTCTGCAGTGGGGATCTGAGACAGGTGACTGCTGATGCTCAGTTTGTTTCGTGCTTCACTGAACATGGAGGCACTGCCCACAGTCATGACAGGTCTTCCCACCTCAGTTAATCCTCTGAAACCCTTCTCACATCTGTGGTGTGTCTGCCGGAATGATTCTCTATCCTCTCTCAAGCCCACTTCTCCTCAACTTGACAACAAAACATCATTTTAAAGTCATAGCATTTCATCTTTGGCCTCACATCAATCATGGTCATCTAATAACTAAGATTGCTTTAATTCAATTAAAAATCCCCATAGTCTTGATCATGTTGAACAATATTTGGATGTCTAAAGTCTAGACTATCCTCTGAGAGTCCAGATAGTTCATTAACTGTGAGCTTGTATAAAAGAAAAACATGATACAAACCTCATATATAAACATTCTCATTCCAGAATAGAGGAAAGTGGGCATAGGTCCAAGGAAAGATTGTTTTGTCCAAAGTTAGATATGAACCAAGAGATCAAACACCAAATTCTACAGGTAGATATCCAGCATCAGGGCTTGTCATCACATCAATGGAGGTCCATCAGAATGAGCTTCAAGGACCCACCAGCTCATCATTAGGAGTGCATGTGACGTCATTCTTTGGCCAGCTCCAGTCTATAGACTTGCTTGGTGGATGTCCAGCATGCTGGAGTAGCCAGTGTACCTGAGGCTTTACCTAAACAGCTTCCTGCAATGCCGTTTTCATCCCTTCCTCAGGGAATTTGTCCCTGTCATATGCTGACAGACCGCAGTCCCTTTGTGGAACCACGGTATAAATTTCCACGACCTCCAAATTCTTGCATCCTTCGTACCTGCAAAGCTGTTAGCACATGATGACATTGCTGGTCTCTGCGGCCATCTCACCGTGTCGTCTCCTCACGTTCGAGTTCAGCTGCAGCAGCCTCGTGTGCCATTGAGGATGCCCAATGCATCGTTTTGAACCTGGGATTCCTGTGTTTCATTTCTAGTTCAGGCCTTCTCTTTTCACATCAGTTTACAAATTTATAGTTGGGGATTTCCTACGCTGAGTTACTGTCCTCAAGGGAGCTTCTCCTGTTGTCCCAGTGAAGAGAGGGAGGCTTCTTCTTAATGGAGGCAATCCCTCCACTGTTACTGGTGTTTTCCAACCCAGCTTGTGTATGGTTTGAATTCGCTGTCACTCATATTCTCACTGAAATGCATCTTTACTTATTAGGAAACTTTCACAGACTCATGTAGAGAAGAGGAAGAGGCACCTTTGGGAGTATACATTACATCCTATGAATGCATTCCATTTTAAAGTAAATTTCTGTTAGCCTCTGTTCAGTTATGGTCCCAGTTCAAGCAGAAAGCATGGCAGAAGGAGCACCTTTATAGGGTGCTAAAGGCAGTGGGGAGGCTGATTCACTGGGCGCGGCCCACACCATACGTGGTCAGCAGGCATGGAGCTTGCTGGTTGGTTGCTTTTGGTTTCCATTATCAATTGCTGACGACTGCGGTGGGTTTAGCTCTTAGACTTCAGAGGTGCTTCTTTGGGGTCTGTTCATGGTTGCCACATGTCACTGAGGAAACCAAAGTTCTCTTATTAATAAACAAATTTAGAACTGGACACAAAAGAAACTCAAGGGCAGTTTTACTAGAGTTTAAGAGAAACTAAACGGCAGTTTAGGTGACAATCCTGGTAGCTGCCAGGAGAGAGAGAGAAAATGCAGTGTCTCTTAAGTGAGGTCTTAAATGGAGACAGATGGCTCGTTGAGGAAGGAGAAAGCTTCCTAAGAACAGAGTGGGCTGGTGAGCTGAGGAGAGCCCTCAGTGTCAAAGTTTAGATATTTAGGGATAGCTTAAAGAGTCTTCACGCTGAACCATTAGCTCTTGTTATATTTCTTACCTTGCTTGTAGGAAAAGAAGAAGCATGAAGCCCTTCAGAGCTCTGACGCAGCTCTCCTTTCAGAGACGTGTAGAGAGCAGGGAATCCTGTCTCCAGCTTCTGAACTCAAAGGGGATGGACTGAATGTGTCGGCTGCTTCCCAGTTCCACAGCGATGTGTGTGGATGGAATGAAAGTGAAATGTTTGATATACCACTCACCTCCTTGACTGTAGTAGATGAAGGACCCCCGATACAGGACACAGAGGACCTAAAGGACAGGGGCGAGGTGGCAGCCCGTGATGGAGATGATGAAATCGAGTTGAAGGTCGACCCTGGAGACAATGTCAGAACTGAAGGTGACCCTGGTGACCCTTCCAAGAACTTTCCAGAAGTAGAGGAGCGCACATTCATGCAATGTGGGTCTCCAGAAAACACACTGCAGTCTGACTTTCCCTGCACTCAGCAGGAAGGGGCAAGTTCACAAGTCAGAGAAAGTCCGACTAGGAAAGAAGATGCGAAGGCCCTTGGCTGTTCAACGGTGCTTCAGGATGTTAGCTTGCACAGTCCTTATGAAACCAAAGAAGTTCCTCAGCCACCTAGAGTGAAGAAACTCTATCCCGAGTTGCCGGCTGAGATTGCTGAAGTACCATCGTTGGTGGCAGTGAAGCCATTGCTCCGTAGTGAGCGACTCTACCCAGAACTCCCATCGCAACCGGAACTGGCACCCTTCACTAAAGAGCAGCTCAAGCTCTTGGAGCCTGGCTCATGGCTGGAAAATGTTGAGTCTTATGTAGAAGAATTTGATAACATTGCTCATCAGGACAGACATGAGTTTTATGAGTTGCTTTTGAATTACTCACGATGCAGGAAGCAGTTGCTGTTGGCTGAAGCCGAGCTGCTCACTCTGATGTCTGACTGCCAAAATGCCAAGAGTCGACTGTGGAGCTTTAAGGATGAACAGATGGCCGTGCAGGTACCGTGACTGTGTGTGTCGAGCTTCAGAGTCTAGGAGGTTGGCAGTTGAGCTGCCTTTCCCGAGGTGCTGTCTAGGATTTGGTCTATGTACTAAACTTACACTGGCCCTGGCTTCATCAGTCCAGGGACCACATGATCAAATGGCCACGGGAGCAGGCATATAACATGTAGGGGAGGGGCAGAGTGGGGTGCATCTCAGTGGAGAAGCACATGCCTAGTCTGGAGGGGCCAACAGCTCTTGACATCTAATTGACACTTTAATGATTGTGAGGAGTAGGATTGCTTCATCTCAGGATTTCTCAGAGAAGCAGGAATCTGGATTTTTGCATGAAGGATGCTATCTGGCAGTGTTGGCAACTAACTAAATAAAAATACACGCAGATACATATTCTACAGAGTTCAAGCCAGCAAGCCACGTCTCAAGATAAAATTCAGTCCATAGACTCTACGCTTTAGATTTTGGCATAATGCCACAGATGTGTAGTCAGTGGACTGGTTGGAAAGTGATAAGGAAAGTCCATTAGCTGTCACCCCGCCCCCAGGAGACCAGAGCCAACATTTCCTAAGGACCCAGGAGGGATGGCAAGGAAGAGAAGGCCACTTCTGACAAGTTTGCCATTGAGGGTAAGCTGGAGGAGATTCTGGTGACACATGTGACTTGCTGACCCCTACCTCTTATTTGTACAGAGCCTTGCATATCTTTTTGTAGATTCTGTGGTAAGAGACACATTTGGAAATATTAAAAAAGAAAGGAAGGTGGAGGAAAAGCTCAGTGGAGAAATCAGAGCACTGTTGCTCTTGCAGAAGACCCTGGCACGTCTTCATCCCAGCACGTGTGTGGCAGCAACCTAATGACTCTAGTTCCAGGGGACCCCGTGCCCTCTTCTGCCCTCCGTGGGCAGCTAGGCGTACACAATGTGCAGACGGAACAGTTGTACACATAAAATCTAAAGAAAGGATGGACTAGCGTGTGGCGGGAGGAATTGGTACAAAGGAGAAGGAGTCCTTTTGAGCAGACAGAGTGAGGTAGACCTAGAGATATTTTGGGCTACTGTGGAGTTGAGGGAATGGCACGTTGGCCTTGGTATTCTTAGCATAGAAAGTAAGATACCAGTTGTGAGAGTTTTAGGAATACATATTACTGTTCACTGACTTCACAGAATCATTTTTTAAATGATCGATTTATTTTAGGTATATTGGAGTTTTGCTTGCATTTCTGGGTGAAAGTGTTAGATCACCTGGAGCTGGAGTTTCAGACAGTTGAGACCTGCCATGTGGGTGCTGGGAATTGAACCTGGATCCTGTAAGAGTAGCCAGTGCTCTTAACCACTGAGCCATTTCTCTAGTCCCATTGGGTCACTCTTTTCAGTAGTGCTTTGTATGTACAGTGTTGGCTCTCACTGTGTCGTGTGTACCATGTTGGTCCTCACTGTGGTCTAGGCTCTTTGAGATAGTGCCAGAGCCTGTAAGTCTTCCACCGGCTGCCTGACTGCATGAGACGCAGCCGGTCTCACATTTCATCCTTTATCTTCCACTAGGGTATCTGTGCAGATCAAGTGAAGGTTTATGGTCATCACCACTACCAGAGAGTAGAGATGAATGAGAATGCCCTGGGAGAACTGAAGAAGCTATTCGATGCCAAATCTGAGCACCTCCACCAGACCCTGACCCTCCATTCCTACACTTCTGTGCTTTCGAGGTTGCAAGTGGAGTCCTATATCTACACACTGCTCAACAGCTCAGCCGTTCTGAGGTCTGTAGCAGTTTATCAGGCAGACAAAGGTACGTAAGCCACGGAAGCTTCCCTCTTACAAAGATTTATTTATTTATTATATGTGAGTACACTGTAACTGTCTTCAGACACACCAGAAGAGGGCATCAGATCCCATTACAGAGTGTTGTGAGCCACCATGTGCTTGCTGGGATGTGAACTCAGGACCTCTAGAAGAGCAGACAGTGCTCTTAACCACTGCTCTTAAGCCACCTCTCCAGTCCCCCTCTTACACTTAACTGTGAAAAACAATTGAGGGTGCAGGCCTGCGACATGACTCGATCCTAACTGGTCTCAATGTATCCTTGTGTCTTTTTCCTTCCCCCTCAGTAGCAGTGTAGGAGCAGGTCTGTTTACTGACATTGCTTGAGGAGTGTGAGGCCTCCTTCCCCATGTCTACCGTTTTCTTCCTTCAGGAGGGAGAGAAGGGGCCTCTCTTTGCCTGTGCTAAGCTATGGCCCAATGGTTTTGATCCCCAAACTAATCATCAGGAAACCTTTTCTTTTTTTTTTTAAAGATTTATGATTTTCACTATAGTTACTATTAGATTTACATATTTTATGTGTTTGAATGTTCCACCTCCATGTCTGTCTGTATACCTCATGCCTGGTGCCTGCAGAGGTCAGAAGATATACTTGGGTCCCTTGGCTTGAGTTACAGATGGTTGTAAGCTGCCATGTGGGTGCTGGGAATCAAACCCCGGTGGGCCCTTTGCAAGAACAAGCTCTAACCACTGAGCAAACCCTCCAGTCCATTTTCCTGTTTCTTGTACTTTTTTCTTTGTTTGCTCAGTTTGTTTTCTTGAATTTCTTTTTAACTGATGCTCTATAATGTTCTGAAGTAGAAATTCTAATTTTTCTCATGGTAGTTGCTTGCTCTGACACATTGCTAGGACTTTGTGGGGATCATTTTGGGAGAGGGGAGACATTCATTTCCATGATGGCAGGGAAGTCATGAAGGCAGGTATAAGCAGCTGGTCACCAGGCATGAGGAACACAGACAGACAGACAGACATGCAGGTAGATCTCAGTCAGGATGTAAGACCTTAAGACCAGCCTCCAGCGGCCCCCTTCCTGCAGGCTGCACGACCTGCACAAATCCCCATCACTGGGCACCGAGTGCTGAGTAAATGTTCAACCACACGTTTGCTCTTGGCTTTGGGCATCTCAATTCAGTATGCACTGGGTTCACCTTCAGAGGTTCCACAGCCTTTAACCATCTCAGCATCACTCTCGGCTCACCTAACGCAGTTTCAGGAGCATGCTGCCTCAGTTTTGCTCGTAAAAACAATAAAACAGGAAAGAAAAGGAATAAGGGCAGGCATAGCAGTGTAGGTCTTTAGTCCCAGCACTTGCACTGCAGGGGTGGGGGCGGGGCCTGGGGCAGGGGCAGGGGCCTGGGGCAGGGGCAGGGGCACAGAGTTTTAGTTCAGCCTGGTCTACAAAGGGAGTTCAAGGGAAGTTCTAGGTCTAGACAGAGTGAGACCCTATCTCAAAAACAAACATCAAGCCAAACAGAAAAAGAGTGAGAATAAGAGAGAGATGGGGAGATGTGTGTGTGTGTGTGTGTGTGTGTGTGTGTGTGTGTGTGTTAGTGTTAGAGAGAGAGAGACAGAGAGACAGAGAGATAGAGAGACAGAGACTGTGTGCTGTGTGTATGTGTGTGTGGGGGAGGTCACACAACAGTGACAGGGATGGCTAGAGGAGACTCTGCAGACACTTCTTTGAGCAAAATCCCCTTGTGAAGCCTTTATAACATTTCCAAGAACAAAATAAAATCTTGACCTTGTATAACATTTTAGAGTAGTGGGAAGACAGTTTGGTATAGTATATGACAAAGAGCAGGGAGGAGCCAGGGATCATAAATTGAAAGCTGTCAAATCATAACACAGACTGCTTAATTCTGTATCAGGCAGAACCACAGGGAGCTATGGCCTGATTCAGGCTGTAGGTTCTAGCTTGATGGCACAGGGCCTTGTTCTAACATAACCAGCAGGGTAAGCATCAACTCCCCTCGCTCCATGTCTAGGCATCTGGGGGGCTTGAGGTAGGATCACCTGGGCTCCAAAGTTCGTGGGTAGCCCTGTTTGTCTAACTCGAACATTCACAGCTCTTGGTTTCTGTATGGGGCTGGTTCCATCTGCTCTGTTCCTGCAGCTCTTCTTGGTAAAGGTCCTGTGGTTCTGGTACCTTCAGTATCTTGAGGTCTTCACTGAAACGTAGGTTCTGTGTTCCCCACTTTCTGACAGGGAACTGTCTAGTCTTACTCAGCAGCTGTCAGGAAGCTTGGGGAAGACACCATGCTCTCCTCCCCACACTGTTTCATGTAGCATCCCTACACAACCAGTACTGTAGACAGTGGTGCTGAGTTCTGTTAGCCTGAAATACAGCTTGGCGCAATTGTGCCCGCACCTCAGCTCGCCGAGCACACACTTGCCTAGGCAGTCGCGATCAGGAAGGAAGCCTTTCAGGGCACTCCCAGTTTAGGCTCTTACCCTTTAAATATGTGTTCATTTTCACAGATTGGGTTTTCCATGTAAGGGCCTTGCCTTCAGCGTCTTCTATCAGCTCAGTGAGAACACTAGGTTTCTCTCCTGCATTGTCTTGTCTGCAACATTGAACTCACCCCTTTCCTGGGGAACCCACGCATTGCTCAACCCTTTCTGCTGCCCTTGTTGCTCTTTCCCTGTAGACCTGGGTAAGGAAAGTGAGCTCTAACCATCTGTAGCTTCAGTACTGCCTGTCTTGAGAGCTTCTCCACCAAATAATTATCATTTTTTAATCCAGTCTCCTTCAAGTCTTCAGAGCATGGACAGAATGGCCAGAATACCAAAGGAATGATCTCTGTCCCAGTTCCCAGGAGAGTCCTTGTTCATCTCTTAACCTCTTCATGAGCCAGGCCTTCACTGTCTACATCTCTCTTAACACCCTGGTCTTTCAGACGCCCAGCAGAATGGCCCTCTAAGTTCTGCCTGTATCAGTTCAAGACTTGCTCATCCAGTGGCTCCAAACCCTCCTGTGCTTGTCCAGTACGTGATCCCAAAGGTGTAAGGACCGCGTGCCACCCTTGTTACAGCAACAACCCTGCCCGCCCCGTGTTGCCATCATTGTATTGTATTGTATTGTATTGTATTGTATTGTATTGTATTGTATTGTATTGTATGTATACATCATTAGTTGTATTGTATTGTACAATTGTGTTGAGTTAGTTGCTTCTCTGACAAGAGACAACTTAAGTCCAAAGAGTTTATTTTGACTCACAGTTCAGTGGAATACAGTCCTCACAGAGAGGAAGACATGGTGACAGGAGCACTGTCAGGAAGTGGATAGCCTCCTTGGGTATTTATCTGAACTAAATGTTTACACATTTTGGTTTTTTCTTTAAGTGGAGAAGCTAAGAGTCCACCTTCCCATTACAAGGGCTCATTTAATCTTCTCTTCCTTATAGTTTCTAAGCTGACGGAAAGCATCCCCTCTGACGTGTGTCAGCTGAAGGAGTGCATTAGTGTCTTGTTCATGTTCACCAGGAGAGTGAGTGAGGATGCCCAGTTCCATGAGGACATCCTGCTCTGGCTGCAGAAGCTGGTAAGTGAACAGAAACAGGCGTACAAGTTGTTTATTGCTTGGGTAATTTAACAACCATTTATTTCATATTTTTTCTTCTATAGCTTTTCCAGCCACTTCATTTCATGGTTACTGACTTTTCTTTGATGACACATAGTTAACAAGTTACTTGTCTTGTTACTCTGTCTCTTTAATGAACTCTGGCTTTCAGGTCAGAGTTGAACTGGAGGAAATGGCAGACGGAAGTCTGCCACATTTGAAGACTGGCTGTTGACTCACCAAGTAATTATGTTTGATGATGAACTTTAGTCATACTTTACACAAGAAGGGAAGTGTCAGAATTTGGAGAATTTAAGCATCTTACAGAGTTATGACTGGATATCTAGAAATATTGTATGCACTTGACTCTGAGTAGGTGCTCTCCTACCTCACTGTGTCCATGAGTCTCTTAAATCCATGAGTGAAACCATGGGTTCTTCATTGTTCAGGTGTCAGTGTTACAGAGAATTGGCTGTCCTGGAGATCACTTCTTTCTCCTAAACCACATTCTTCGGTGTCCAGCTGGCATTAGCGAGTGGGCTGTTCCTTTTATACAGGTATGATGGTGATTTTATGGTTCTGGGGATGGGTTAGGGGTTTTATTAGGTCTTTAAGAAATGTCTGATAACCGCCCCCCAAGGCCTAACTGATATTTAAATAAACATTTTAAAGATTTATTTCTGTTACATGTATGCCGTATGTGTCTGCATAGTTTATGTGCACTGTGCATATATAGCATCTGCAGAGGCTAGCAAGCATTGATACCCTGGAACTGGAGTTATAGGTGGTTGTGAACTTCCTGATCTGGCTGTGGGGAACCAAACCCTCTCTCTGGAGGAGCTACATGGAGTGCTCTAACCACTGAGCCATCCCTCCAGCTCCCTAAGTAAAACCCTTGAACCAGGAGGAGGACATGTGTGTGAGAGTCAGTGTCAGAACTTTCTGGGTCATCAGAGTTGAAGAAATTAGGACAGACCTGCAAAAGTAGAGAAGTAACCTAGCTTGCTAGGCTCACACATGCTTAATTTGTTAAGATTTCGGTGCAGGCCATCCTGCCATGGCTATTTTTCTCTTCTATCCCACAGTACAGATGATATGTAATCTGCTAGCATGGCAGAGAGGCCCTAGGCTTGCTGGGAATTCTCCTACACTTACCAGTTTGACCCTGTCATTTAGTCTCTCTCTCTTGCCGAGCACCTTTTGGCCATTTTTATTATTCATAGCAACCACTCAGATAGCAGGAACCAAAATGTATGCCAAGGTCAACTCAATTCCTTCATATTTTCTTAACTTTAGGCATGGAGCCTAAATAATTTTGAAGAGAAGAGGGATGTTTTGTTTTTGTTTTGTCTTTTACTGGTTTAAAGCAGCAGTGTTGTGCTTCGTCCCAGCTGTGTGGGTGTCTGCGGTCGGCCGCTCACCCGCTGCCCTTAGACCGACTGCAGCTGTGTGCACGTAACCGTATGCACCTAGCTGCTCCCGCCTTGCCTCGTGCTTTGGCTTAGGCCGCAGGGTTGGCCTTGTTCTCTGATTGCCATCTTGGATGTTAATGCGTATAACTCAGCTTGAGCTGGTTTTCTACAGTAGTCTTTTTTCATTTTCTGATTTCAGATCAAAGTGTTGAATAACCCTTCAGGGGTCTTTCATTTTATGCAGTCCCTTGCCCTGCTGATGTCTCCTGCCAAGTAAGTGTGGAAGAGCTTTGGGAAATAGAAACTGAAATACTTCTACAAAGGACGGCTTTTCTCAGCTGCCCGCGTCCAAAGCAGGCTGCTAAGGGAAGGAAGCGCTGTCACTCTAGGATTTAACACTGCAGATTCTCTTTGGGTGTGATGGCCCTGCCCCAAAGTTATGAATCTAGCCACTTATGAACCATTTTCTCTGCCCTCGTTTAGTGTGTTTGTCTCTCGTTGTGTGTGTTATTGTGAAAGATGCCCTAGACTGCGATAGTGTGTTTCGTGGAAGAGGTTTAGTGTTAGAGAGGGGGATCTGCAGAGCTGAGGTGCTGTGGAATAGTGAGTGGTCAGACAGCTCCACAGTGCATGAGTTGGCTTGGGGAGTGAGTTGGATTCTTGGAGTGAGTGAGAGGGGCTGAGGCAGAGGCCCCAGCTCGGGGTGTACAGAGGACTGGGATGTAGGTAACTGCAAGTGACGGTAACAAAGGGAAGGAACTGGGGTGGGGACTGGAGGGTAGAAGGTCTTGAAGTTAAAGACGAACTTGGTAAGGCTTGGCCTGTGAGCCAGTGGAGGGTTCTTGAACAGGGAGCAGACATTGTGTTTAAGAAGATTAGACCAGGTGTTGTGAGGCTCCAGGGGTTGTAGGCTGTGTTTGGAGGATCTTTAGTCTAAGGTCAGCCTGGGTTACACCTAGACAAAAAAAAAAATGGAGAGCGTGGTGGTTAGGACAATTGGGAGGAGAAGAAGGAGAAGGAAACACTTCTTCATTGTGTCATTGGTGGGTACAGACGTTTGCATCTCCTGGCTCAGGGTCCTAGCTTTTTTTATTTTTGATAAGATTTTTTTTGAAGATTTATTTTTGTTTTTAACCATGGGCATTTGTATATGTCTGTGTGTTGGGGGTGTACGTGTGAGTGTGGGTGCCTGTGGGGGTCAAAAGAGGGCACTGGACCCCATGGGGCTGAGTTATAGGTCCTTGTGACCTGCCTGACATGAGTGCTGGGAGCTGAACTTGGCCATCTACAAGGGCAGCAAGTGCTCTTCGCCACCAAGCCATTTATTTTAACTTTTTCTTTTCTTTGTTTGAAATGGGGTCTTACTATGTAAGACCTGGAACTTGTTACCTATCCCAGGTTGGCCTACAACTAGTTATCTAGCCTAGGATGAACTTGAACTCAGAAATCTGCCCATTTCTGCCTTCTGAGGTGGGATTTAATGCTAAGTATTACCATTCTTGGCCTAGCTTTTTACACGTTTGCTAATTTAAACCACTGGCCCGGTGGGTGACCCCTGATCTCTCTTTAGAATAGATGACCTATCATGTGCTCAGGTCAGGCCGTCTCAGCCCTCCATGTGTCAGAGTCACGTCTGTTGTCTTTTAGAAACCGAGCAGAGTTTATGTGCCACATGAAGCCCAGTGAATGGAAGCCGTCATCTTCGGGGCCAGCCTCTGGGAACTGGACACTTGTAGATGAAGGAGGGGAAGAGGTAACTTGTGTCGCTTTGTTCCCTTAGTCAGTCTTGAGCTCTTTCTTGCCAGGCGTTGTTCTAAGCACTTTGTCCTAAGTCTCGATTCTCCTGGAACAACCCATGAGATGAATACTCCTGAGACCCATTTTACTGATGGAGACCCCTGATGTGTGAGGGGAGGGAATGGCCTCAGGTCATGTGGTCATGAAATGCAGAACCTCTCGAGCAGGTTCTCCTAGCCAGTAGCCAGCCCATTCTGACATCCTCTACAGATATGCTCAGGGACAGAATCTGGAAGGGGAAAATGAAGTAGGTGGTATCTGATGTTTACATTAAGGGTTATTTTGCACAGTAGCAGATTCCTGAGACCAGACAACCTGCTCCGAATACTTTTGATGAAAATTTAATGACCAAAATCCAGCTGCTCAAGATAATTTCCAAAAACAAACAAACAAACAAAAACCCAAAAAACTAAGATAATTCTTGTTACTATTTCTTTCTTGCACAAATTGTTAGTGGTGTATATCTGAGGAAGTTTTCTTCTGCTCATTAGCAGTTCTGGGTCCTGGTTCTGGCGGAACTCCTGATTTGGCCAGTATGGTGGCACAGCAGGTCAAGACACTTGCCACCAGGCCTGACAGCCTGAGTGGCCCTCGCTACCCACTTGATGGCAAGAGAGAATGACTGTACCAGGTTAGAAAGCAAGACACCCACTGCTTTGTTTTTCCCCAGAAGACCAACAACAACACAAAATAAAACAAGCTGCCTTCCTAACAAAACAGGGAAAACCCAACAAAGCTAGAGCAAGCAAGGGAACCGAAACCAAGAGCAATCCAGAGGGGCCTAGTACTTGAGACAGTTACGAGGTCAGCTGGATGGGAGGTCTGTGAGGGAAGCCGCCATGGTTCCTTCACTCCTCTCAACACTAGCTCACGAAGGCTCACCTGAGCATGTCATAAAGCTGGGCCTGTGCGTAGATCAGAGTGTGCTGCAGCCTACGGAGCCACACATGGTTGCTCCAGGAGCGTCTGAGGCTCTTGTTAGTCATCATATGCATCACATTATGTTCTGCATTACGTGATATACCTGAAGTAAGTTAGCTTTATAAAAAGTTTTAACAAGATGATGATTTTGGATGCTGAACTCCCCCGCCGCCCCCCGCAGTAGCATGGCACAGGCACTGGTGGGGGCTTCATGTAGATGGCAGGACACAGAGAATCTCATCTCAAAACAACAAATCTGGGAGCTGGATAGGGCCAACTTTTCATAGCATCCTTTTATGAGAACGTGCCTTTGTGTATTTTAGAGGAAGTACCATCAATAATTAAGAGCTCTCACTAGGCCTCGTCTTTTCTTTTTTTAGTTTATTTAACGTATGAAAGCTCTCCTGCATATATATCTGCCTGCCTGAAGAGGGCATCAGATTCCCCTACAGATGGCTGTGAGCCACCATGTGATTGCTGGGAATTGAACACAGGACCTCTGGAAGAGCAGCCAGTGCCCTTAACTCCAGCCCCTAGTCCTCATGTCTTAGAGGTCACACATTAACTCTCAGTGCCACTAAGCTTGGGACTAAGCTCCAGATTCATGAACCCTGGGGCAAAAGCATAACTAAGCTGTAGTGGAGACAGTCGATAGAGTTGTGCATATGGGACACAAGTTAGCTTGATTTCTAGGGTGACTTTAAGGCTCTCCTTCAAAAAGATACCAGTGGTGTCCCCTGAAAGATCTTTGTCCGCAGTTTTTTCTTGCCCACAGCAGAATCTGAGGCATCTGTAGCAAACACTAGCTGCTGCCTCCAAAGTCTGTTGAGCATGTCCGTAGGCAAAGTCTATTGAGCATGTTAGTGGGCCTTGAACTTAGTAGAAGAGAACTGTGGCTCCAGATAACATGGCCTGCAGTAGAATATGCTGCTTTAGCTGTTGACTGGTCTGAGCAGTGAATCTCACAGTAAGGTGGACATTCCAGAAAGTTCTTTTGTTTTGTTTTTTTGAGACAGAGTTTCTTTGTGCAGCTCTGGCTGTCCTGGAACTTGCTCTGTAGACCCGGTTGGTCTCTAACTCAAAATCAAAGATCTGCCTGCCTCTTGCCTCTTGAGTGGTGGATTAAAGGCATGTGCTGCCACCTCCTGCTTTTAGTCTTGTCTTCATGATAGAAATTTGATGAACGTAGTTCTGGGCTCTGAACAGTGGATATGATCCAAGTACATATGAATTATACTTGGATTTCAGAGGACTTCCAACTTGGCTGCAGATCTAAGGCTATTAGGTCACTGGCCTTGAGGAGGAGTCTGCAAGGACCATGTTGTGATTTGTCGTTATATAACCACGTACTACAGTGTGATCTCATCTGGTTAGCTGATGTGATTTGGCATCTTCCCTTTAGGATGAAGACCCTGAGACCAGTTGGAGTCTCCTTAATGAAGATGACTTGGTTACCCTTTTGTCCCAGTTTCCCTTTCATGAGCTCTTTCAGCATCTTCTTGGGTTTAAAGCAAAAGGTAGACCAATCTCTGTTGTCATAACTGTGTCCAGGCGCCACACAGGAAGCATCAAGTCCTGCTTCCTGGGGGCCTGCTGATTGGGGGTTTTCCTTTGTCCACTTGTGCAAAACCTCCTCTCCCTTGGGTTATATATATATTTTTTTTACTCGTGCTTAAATGAAGGCTCACTAGTGCATGTGTTACCTATTTTAACTACTTCAATGTACATTCTTTCAAGCTCCCTACTTGACTGTGGTATTGAAGCAAGAGACATGCATGGGTTAATTCCTCCTCTCCTGGCTTTCTCACTGAATCATACATCTGTGTTCTGCAGTGTTTTGTTATACTAATTACATTCCCCCCTTTACCCGTTTCACTTCTAGGTGATTATTTACCTGAAACAACAAGGCCCCAAGAGATGATGAAAATTTTTGCCTTTGCCAACTCATTAGTGGAGCTTCTGGCTGTGGGACTAGAAACCTTTAACAGAGCCCGCTATAGACAGTTTGTGAAGCGCATTGGATACCTGATCAGGTAGTGCTGCTGTCGTCAGTCCTGTGCTGGTGTCACCTGCTTAGACACAACACTGTGAGGGACTGTCATAGAAGTGAGGTAGTTCTCCTTCCAGCTGGCTCCGGTGAAAGCATGTGCAAGACTCAGCTGACTGGTTACATGACCCTCCTTAGAGTTCTGACTCTCAAAGCTGCTGCGGAGAGAAGGGTCAAGGAAGACGCAGCCCTTCACGTCTTCGTTCCCTTTCTGTCCATAGCCTGCTTCTTTGGAATTGTCACTGACTGAGCTGTGGCAAGGACAATAATTCTTTACGTCTATTGCAGTTCTCTGCCATCCTTTGTCCATATCTTACTGTAGTTTAAAATACTTAGAAACGTTTCAAAGTCTTAACTAAGTCACTCTCCATTTGAACTGGGAGAACTTCATGTATGTGAGTGGAAGATGGTTTTATTTATGGCTTATGGTTTTATTAGCTAGTGTTTAAGAGAGTTTTGAGTCTATGCACTGCTTCTCTCTAAATCAACTTCATACCCTTTTCTACATCTTCGGGGTTCTTTCTGTATTATTTTCTACAGCACATACATAGGCTAATTTTTTTTTTAAAGATTATTTATTTCATGTATGGGAGTACACTTTCGCTGTCTTCAAACACCCCAGAAGAGAGGGCATTGAGTCCCGTTACAGATGGCTGTGAGCCACCATGTTGTTGCTGGGAATTGAACTCAGGACCTCTGTGGAAGAGCAGTCAGTGCTCTTAACTACTGAATCAACTCTCCAGCCCTGTCTGTCTGTCTGTCTGTCTGTCTGTCTGTCTGTCTGTCTATCTATCTATCTATCTATCTATCTTTTTAATCCAACCTCTTCTCTCAAAAGAAACTTTATAAAACTGTAAAAATCTTTCACTTTCCCAGTTTTGTTCTCCAAACTTGAACTGATTTATAGTCATTTTAGTCATATTTGTGAAGATCTATAGGATGTCCTCAAATCCTGGGGTCCCTTAGACAGCTGAGATCCTAGTATTTGTATCTATACTGTGCCTTGTAGCCCTCATGTAGCTGAGGGTGGCTATGAATGCAGCCCAACATGAAATGGCGGACATTCTCTTTCCTTATTTACCTGTCCTTATGCCTTCCGCTAAGGTCATTAGCATGAGGATTGGTTTCTCTTTGTTTCTGTTCAGAACTGAGCAGATAGTAGGTGTACAGTTAGTACATACTGAGGATGTTATTTCTTCTCATGTTATGTAATGGTGTTGCTGAGTGAGTGACTGAAGAGTGCCATGTTGTTTTCCCTCATACTCAGGATGACCCTTGGCTATGTCAGTGACCACTGGGCACAGTATGTGAGCCACAACACAGATGTGAGGCTGACATTACAGCCCTACTCCATGGAGAAACTGCAGATCGAGTTTGATGAGCTGTTTCTCAGAGCTGTCCTACATGTCCTGAAAGCCAAAAGGTAAGAGGTAGGGAAGCGCTGGGTGAGAGCTCCTGCCTGGGAAGCAAGGCGAGCATGGAGGTCATTGATTGAGTGGGCCCTAGAGTGAGGACTTGGTGTGTTTCATCAGCTTTTTATCTTGGGTAAATTCTGGGCCTTAATTTCCACATCTGTGTTGCTCTTAAACCTGAATGTGATCCAACACACATCAGTATCTTGGAAACAGCCTCTGTGATGGATAGTTTTATATTAACTTGATACAAACTACAGTCATCAGAGAGGAGGGAGCCTCAGTTGAGAAAATGCCTCCAAAAAATTGGGCTATATGCAAAACTTCAGAGTGTTTTCTTTATCAGTGATTGATGGGAAGGGCCCAGCCCATTGTGGGTAGTTCCATCCCTGGGATGCTGGTCCTGGGTGCTATAAGAGAGCAGGCTGAGCAAGCCATGGGGAGCTAGCCAGTAAGCAGCGCCCCTCCATGGCCTACCTTGCTTGAGTTCCTGTCCTGACTTCATTTGATGATGTGATGTGGAATCATAAGTCAAATAAACCCTGTCCTCCTCAAGTTGCCTTGGTCATGGTGTTTCATCACAGCAGTAGTAACCCTGACTAGGATAGCTTCTCTCTCATTCTGGTCTAATAAGGATCTTTGGTTCAAAACCCAGCATTTTTTCTTAATATTCTCCATATGTCTGAGAGGTCTCATATATACATTTATGATAATAATGTTGACTTTGTTTTTGTAAGGCTGGAATAAATTGATGATGTATGCATATTGAACATCGGAGCATGGAAAGCTCAATGATTAGAAGCTTTTCTCGTGTTTGTGGCTTTTCATGATGGGTGCTTCTGTGTAACAGCCTTGACTGTCCTGGAACTTGCCCTGTAGACCAGGCTGGCCTTGAACTCACAGAGATACACTGGCCTTTGCCTCTAGAGTGCTGGGATTAAAGTCATGTACCACCACTGCCCAGCAAGAATGAAAACCTTTTTGTGCTAATATAAGTCTACATTTGCCTCATGTGATGTGTAAAAGTAAACACAGGCACAGTAAAAATACTGTATAAAGTCATCATTATGGCTATGTACATAAAGTATACACAAACATCCATCCGCATGTAATCCTTCAATCCTGTTCAGATTTGTCCCTTCCACTTCTCTGTCTTTCTCCCTCTTGACTGGCCTGTTTCCTCTCTCCAAATAGCCCTTGTTCTGCTGAGTACGGTTACATTGTGTGTGTACACACTTTGTTTATGGACATCTAGCTCCATATCTTGGTGGTTGTGGATCATCCATCAGGCTTTCATGTTTAGACCTCAGTCTCTTCCACGGTACATACTATTAAATATGTGCAAATATCCAAAATGATAAAAATTCCCCAAATCTCAAATCCTCTTGGTACAGAGCATCTGGGATAAAGCGTCCCTCTTTCCATATTCTTGTTAGAAAAGTAAGTGGTAGGGCGAGCGCTGGTCTCGCTTCCACTTCCTTAGTGTGCTGAGGCTCGCTGACACATGAACTGTGCTGTCGCTCTTTATCCTGTGCAGACTCGGCATTTGGCTGTTTATGTCTGAGATGCCCTTTGGCACGCTGTCGGTCCAGATGCTCTGGAAGCTGTTCTACCTCATGCACCAGGTGGAGAGTGGGAACCTGCAGCAACTCTGTGCCTCCCTGCAGCCGGCCGAGTGCAAGAGGCAGCTCCAAGGTACCTGAGCAGGTGCTGTCTCTAAGTGTGCCTCACGGCCACAGTGTTAGTCCTGCTTCTTGAAGCACTGTGGTGTGATAACTTTGACACTCAGGGGACTGCTTCACTTTTCATTAGTTAGATGGGAGGCAGCGTATCTCAAATCCAGATTTCACCAGGTCCAACTCTGGGCAGTAAGACAGTGATGTAACTTTGACGAATCACCTTTTTGCTATGTAAAATTCTAGTCAGATCGCCACGCCTTGTTAATTGTCTTGAGGTCTGTCAAGGCTTGTGCCCAGTTGTTCCATTGATTTTTTTCTGTTTTCTTTTTCCTAACCGTATTGGTTTTATGAAGTAGGTAAGAGGTAGACAGCAATGCTTCAAAAACTTAACTGTGTAGCACAGTGGTCTGCATGTGTACTTCGTATGTGCAAGGTTCTAGGTTTAATCCTCAGAGACAAAATAACCCCCAAACCAAGACAGCAAGAATTAGAGTGAAGACTTGAGTGGATTTTGATGCATACTAGCACTGACCTGTGGATATCTATGTGATAATGTTAAAAACGTTCTTGCAGAGGACCAAGTTTGGCTCCCAGTACCTACAGGGATGTTCCAGGGGATGCAGCACTCTCTGGTCTCCTCTGAACTGCACATGTGTATTACACATGCAGGCAGAACTACCCATACTTATAAAATAAAAATAAGTGAACCATTTTCAGCCAGGCATGGTAGTGCACACCTTTAACCCCAACAGTTGTCTGGCCAGTCCAGCCTGCATAGTCAGTACAACCAGGGCTGTCTCACACAAATTAAAACTAAAACTAAAAAAAAAAAAAAATTAGACAATTTAGTTAGATACAAAGATATTTCATTACCCTTCAAATTAAAGAAAATATGGAATAAAACCTAATAGAATACTAATAGTATTAAAAACATACCAAAATCTTTCCTCAATTTTTTTTTTCAGAGCTGGGAACCGAACCCAGGGTCTTGTGCTTGCTAGGCAATCGCTCTACCACTGAGCTAAATCCCCAACCCCCTTTCCTCAATTTTTAAACTTCTGCATTGCTTAAAAGAAAAAGCACATTCACTGTCGGTGCTCAGGAGGGAGAGGCAGGCAGATCTCTGAGCTGGGGGCCAGGCAGATTTAGTGAGTTCTTGGACAGACAGGGCTATGTAATGCTATGTCTCAGAGCGACAGCAGCAGCCCCAGCAACAAATCCAAACAAGGAGAAAGGGAAGCATACTGTATAAACCTAAACAAATCATACCATTGGCAGGTTTTTGCAGTTATGCATTATTTTTTCTTCATTCTCTTTATTCTGTGTATATATGTTCTACACAAATCTACTTTTGTTTATTTGCCTTCCTATTTCAAGGTTTGTTGTTTTTTGCACTTCTCTGCTTCATAAAATATTTCCACACTGTCCCGGGAGGTGCTCACATTACTGTTTCCATAGTTGAACGTGGCCTACCTGCTCGGAGAGTTTCATAACCTCTTGCCTGGCTACCAATTCTGTGGGTTAAGTGACAGACACAGGTGAGAGCCCGTCGTTCCTCCGCAGGGGCCGAGGACGGTGAGCCTGGTCTCTGACTCAGGTTAGTCCTCTCCTCGTTAGGCTGCTTCTGTAGTGCCATCTTCTGTCCCAAGTATTACTATCCTCAGACTGGAGTATATTTCACAAATGGGCTTTTTGTCCATATCTTTTTGTAAAAATTTTGCTTTTTGTGCCTGGTTCCTACCTGTATTACAGAGTTATCAAATTGGTAAGTTACAAAGTTGTGTATTAAAGTATAATATTGCTTACACAGCATCCTCGGAGAATGAGGCTGAATGGATTATGTACTGTTTGTTTTATCTAGTTTCTTGTTCACAATCTTAGTTTACAAGCTGCTCTGCTGGGTTTGGAGTGCCATGCCTATGCTGAGCAGTTGCTGGCCGTGACAGTTTGCAGTCATAGTGTCTGTGCTCCTGTGGCTGCAAAGGAGCCCAGGAAAGTCACCTGTGCCTGTGGACTGGCAGTGACACCACAGCAGCAGTGCTTTGCACTGCCTTGGGTTGTCCTCCAGATTTGTACCAAGTTTTCTGCTTCATTCTGTCTTTTAAAATAGCTTTTGAGAACACGAGGCATAGTTTAATGTTAACTTTTTGCTTTGAGTCTACACTATATTTCTGTCTGTTGGGACCTCAGAGGCCAGTTGATTCAGCTTCTGTACTCGTAGGGATCCATTTTGGAAAGAGGAAGATCCTTTCTACCTATTTGTAAAGTTCTAATTTTTATGCCATCTTTCTTTGTGATAGTATAACTCAATATATAACCATACTTCTACATTTTATTTTTTGATGTGAACTGCAGACCCAGAACATGTTGCGAGCTTTGAGAAGTGTCTTTCCTCCATGAACAGCTCAGAGGAGATCTGTCTCCTGACGACCTTTGCCCAGATGGCTCGGGCCAGAAGAACTAATGTGGATGAAGGCTTTATTAAAATCATTGTTCTAGAGATCTATGAGGTTAGAGTATGAACTTTTGTCAATACTCTGGGCCTTCTGGCCATCCATTCATTCTTGGGTATGGCTTTTTAGAAACCCAACTTACTGAGCTTCCACAGCTCCGATGATGCGAGGGAGAATCACAACGTCATTCGCCATAAGGACTTTTGAAAATTTGTATTTTATAATTCTGTTTCCCATTACATTCTCTTGACATTCTATGCAAACTTTTGGTTTTCTATACATAGAGCTTTTATTGTGTCTACTATAGCCACACAAGCCAATGCCACCTCAGTGTTCCTGCCAGTGACATGGAGAGATGACCTCCAAGTCACTCTAAGTGAGAGTGCAGAACGCTGAACTTGGAGGAGGTTCTGGGTTAGCTCTGCTGTTAGTTGCGTGTCTAAGCGGAAACGGTGACTTGCCATTTTGCCGTTACCTTTTCATCACACAGTGCGCAGTGGACTGAGGGAGACCCTCACTCCTGTTGTCCCCTCTCTAAGAGAGGAGCGGCACAGGACTGCAGGGGTCTCAACCTCCCTGCATCCCAGACCCTGCGATGACGTGCCTAGAAATGGTGGGATACTCAGGAAACCCCTCTTCTGCCTCCTCCGAGGGAGTCAGCAGTGGGCAAGCCCAGTTCTGATGCTCATTTTGTAAACGGGCACAGTGAGCTCCTGAAGACGGTGGTGGTTTAGCTTGGACGACAGTCCCATAAACTAGGGTTTTAGAAACTCTTAGTCTTAGGTTTTTGTTTTGTAGGAGAGATTATGTATTTCTATAAAATATATTAAAATGATTTTAGTGATTTTTGTACATTAATAAGTCTAGGTATTTGCCAGAGTCCAGCTCCAGGGGAATTCTGGGCTGTAGGCTGGAGGTGTGGCTGAGTGAAAATGAAGACAGTCAGCAGGTGCTGACGTCTAAGCAGGTGGCTCCGCACAGCTCGAGCCATCCTACATTATTTATGCAAGGTCCACAGCATTCAAGCAGGAGCAGTTCTGACTCAGTGTCTCCTTAATCACTTTCCACAGATCATCAACATTCCCCCGTTTTGCTTCTTTTCCTCTTCCGCACTCCTTGTCGTCATGAATTGACCTTCACTCCACATCTAAGCATCAATTAACCTTTCCTTGTGTTCAAACATGCGTTTTCCGTTGCAAGCCAAACGTTACATCCAGCCAGCACCTCCTATTGTCCTGTGCCTAGGCTGGCACCTGACGTGCTGCTACAGAAACGGAAGCTCTTCAGGCTCTGTGGCCAGCCTTTAACAGAATGATGCTTTTACGGTTTACAGTCAGCAGAAGGTGTGATACCGTACCTAGAGTAACACTTCTGGGGATGAATCTCATTTCTGTGGCCCACATATTACCTTTGTGGGAACAGCAGTGTAGCCCTATTCCTCATACGTTCTCACAATGGCAGTGATTGAAACCTGACTCTCTTTTTTCCCCCAAAATTAGTTCATTAAGTTTACATCCTGATTGCTGCCCTCACCTCCTGGTCCCCCATTACACACTCCCTCCCCAGCCCTCCATCTCCTCTGGGTATCTCCCACCCTGGCACATGAGGGCTATCGCATCCTCTCCCACTGTGGCCAGACAAGGTGGCCCAGTTGGATCCTGGCTGCTGGGATCAGGTTTCTCTTCTGAGTTTCTTCTTATACTTTTGCCTCCAAGAGGACTGGGAGATTTAGATTCCTTTGCCAATTTTTCTTTCTCACTGGAGGGATATCTGACCTTTTGTGCCCTTTATTTTTTCCGTGTATGTTCCGTAAGTTCTTAATGCCATCATCTACGTTCTTAGAATGTAGTTATCGCTTTAAAACAGTTAAGCAAGAAATCATTAATCTCAGTGACTTCCTCCCAATTACTCAGGATGACTGCAGAGGCAGCCAGGGATAGCCCGGAGAACCGGTTTCTAGGATAAACTGCAAAGAGAGCTTTGTTTCTCTGTAGACATTTTCAGAAAAATTATCAAAGACTTGTGCAAGAGACTTTTTCCCAGTAAACCAAGCCACAGTCACAACTGACAAAATGAAACTAATTATTGTCATTAGAATAAACGCAGTGAAAAGCCAGGAGGGCTTGAAGTTTGAGCACTCCTTAGGGTCCTTGCAGGGTCTGTGGCAGCGTCTTGTCTACAGGTCCTTTCCAGGTGGGTGGAGTCTCCAAAGGCCCTGCCATAGGAGCTCTATCTGCAGAACACTCATTGCTGTTCCCAGAGGTTACAGCATGCATGGCTTCCTCCAGGTACTCATTTGTTTCAGCACGAATGAGAAACTTGCTCTTTTTTGAGATGAGATTTTACTGTGTTGCCCAAGCTGGCCACCAACTAATGGACTTGAAGGATTCTCCTAGTTCAGGCTTCCAAATGTTTGTGGCTTCAGGCCCGTGCCGACTGGGCTTTGCTGGGGTTTAGTCTCTGGGGTTTAGTTGAGCTCAGGGTGTAAATAGTTGCCATTTCCCCTGTTTTCTCTCTGACACCCTCTAGCGTCAGGTGGGTAGTTTGCTAGCTCAGGTTGACAGGTTTCTGAGGCTCAGGGTGAGGTTATGTTTTGTGGGGAAAACTATGGAAATGAGTTTTAATTGTTAATTAGTATTAAAGCTTTCATTTCTCCCGGCTCTCATTTAGGTATCTTACGTCATACTGTCCACCAGAGAGACTTTTTCAAAGGTTGGTCGAGAGCTTTTGGGGTCCATCGCAGCTGTTCACCCTGAGATTATTTCTGTCCTTTTGGATAGAGTGCAAGAGACCATCGACCAAGTTGGAATGGTAAGAACGATGACTATCTGGCGTTTTAAAGGAATCCTGAAGTAGCTGGGTATCATGGTGCACACCTTTCATTCTTGGAGGAAGATGCAGGTGATGGTAGCCTGGTCTACAGGGCAAGTTCAGGACAGTCAGGGCTGTTGCACAGAGAAACCCTGTCTTGAAAACCCAACCAAACATGCAAACAAATCATTAAAAGACACCGTGAAGTGAGGAAACCCTGGCAGTACTAGGAGCATTGTTGGGAAGGACTCTCCACCAAATGAAACCCAGGTGCCAAGGTTCCTGAGGCCCAGTGTTGTACAGGGCTGCCTTCCACCTCTTGTTCTCGTCAGTCCCCTAAGGCCCAGTGTGTTGTACAGGGCTGCCTTCCACCTCTTGTCGTTGCCAGGCCCCTTTGCCGTCCTCATGCAGTGTTAGAGAGCTTTATTGGCTAGAATTCATCTGCCACAGCACTCACTGGCGAAGGTGGCATAGCCATGGTGTGGCCATCGTTACAGCTAAGTTTTGAGCGTTTTTCTCATCTCACAAAGAAACCGTCTTCACAAGGCTTCACAGACCCTTGGCTGCCATTCCTTATCTGCATCCTCCTTGGCCCTAAGCAGCACTGACCCGCCTCCTTCTGCACACAGCTGCCTGCTTCAGACATTTTATCTCAGTGTTCTCACAGCGAGTGGTCTCTTCTGTCTGGCTTATCTCACTTTGCAGAATGTATTGTAGTGTTCCTTCAGAATTTCCTTCCTTGAAGTCTTGAGTAATATTTCACTGAATTTCTGTCTCACATTTTGTTTATCCATTTGTCAGATGATGAGCATTTGGCTTCTTTCCTCCTTCTGAATTATGAGTGTTGCTGTTATGAGCATAATTGTCAACAAATACATTTTGAGGGACTTTAGTTCTTATTTTATTATTTAGTGAGTATCAGATGGTCAGGCAGTGCCTTTACCGCTGAGCCACCTCACCAGTCCTGTTGTCAGTATAGTTCCAGAGCACAGAACTCAGAAGTGTGTTTGATGACAGTCTTCCAATTAGTACCAAATTGTGTGTGTGTGTGTGTGTGTGTGTGTGTGTGTGTGTGTGTGTGAGAGAGAGAGAGAGAGAGAGAGAGAGAGAGCGAGCGAGCAAGAGCACATGTATAATTTATTTTTCTAATTTTGTAGTTCAAATATTGGCTCATTTTCAGAATGCATATTTTTGTATTGTTAATAATTCCATTTATTATTCCCGTAACCTCTTCAAGTAAAATTAGTGGGGTTTTTGGTCTTGCAGTAAAAGCATCAATATATTTTAAACCATTATAAGTTATATATTGTTGAAACAGTACTAGAAGATTTCCCTCCCTACCTCCCCTCCATTTCTCTCCTCTCCACTGAGTCTTGCTAGTGCAGGCTGGCCTCATAGTTCACAGTGATCTCTTGTTTCAGTCTCCTGAGTGCTTGGATTACAAGTGTTTGCTACCGCGCCTACTGGAAGTGTGATTTAGTAGTGCATGGCTTAGTTAGTGCATTCTGGGCAAGTGCTCTAACACTGCTGTCAGCTCTCCGCCAGCTCTATTTTCTAGGATTCCTAACTGGTGCTTCCTGTGTAGTTGCTAATGCCTTGCGTTTCTTGCCTTGTCTTATGGTATTGACTAGAACCTGCACTCCAGAAGTGTGAGTATCGCTCTTGTGTCGTTCCTGTGATAGGGGAATAATTAACGCTCACCGATGCCTAGCATTATTAGTTTATGGTTTCTGTTAGACACCTACGGATTCAGGCAGGACTCTTCTGTTTTTGAAGTTTCTATTGTACAGCCCCAGCATACTGTGCGGACTTAACTCTAGGGCAGGGCTGCTGAGATAGGAGGGTTAGGAACTGGGAATCTACTGCCAACGTTGTAGTATCACTCGTCACAGATGATAAACAGACTCACAATACTCAGTTGTATTAGCCAGGGTACTATAATACAATAAAGGAGCAGAACCGATAGACTGAATATATATACAGATATAAAGGAGGTTTATTAGAGTAGATTACCAGCCGTGGTCCAGGTAGTTCAAAACGGGCTGTTTCCCATTGGACAGGCCAAGAACCTGGCAGGTGCTCAGTCCATGAGGCATGATGTTTGATGCTGGGGTTCAGGGGTTCCTAGAGAGGCTCCGGGTCCACAGAAGTGGGCTCTAATACCAGCACAGGGGTGCTACAGCAGCAGGGTGGATGAACCTGCTAGCGAGAGTGTAAGCAAATGGCAAAGCTTTCTCTTCCAGGTCTTTCTATATGTGCTGCCATAGAGGGTATGGCCTAAATATAGGGCAGGTCTTTTCATTGAACAGCCCTGTTTAACACCTTGTAAAAGGAGTCAGTTAACACAGTGACTCTTGCCTGGATTCCTAGTACTTTGGAGGCTGAGACAGGAGAATCACAGGGAGTTCCAGGTTAGTCTAGGCTACATACTGTTACAGACTACTCTGGGCTATTGAGTAAGACCTTGCCTCAAAAAAGCCATAAAACAAAAATGATGTTATAAAGTTAATTATTTTCCTGATCACTCTCTTAAAAGAAATTTTATTAATACCAACTTGCATTTTCTTAATTTGTACACACAGGTAATTTAAAAGTAGTATCGTAGACTTTTTTTTTTCCACAAACAGGTTTAATCTAGAATATTTTAAATATATGTCAAGTAGAGGGCTATCAAGATGGCTTAGCATGCAGAGTGCTTGTATGCAAGCATGATGACCTGTGTCATCCCTAGAACCCACGTAAGGTAAAAGAAGAGAGCCAGTTCTACAAAACTGTCCTAGAATTCCCATATACACCCATACCAAGCCTGTTCATGCCCACACTTAGGACTAGGAGACACACATGCACATGTGCACACACATTCTGATAAATAGAATTTCATACTGAACCTAGCATCCAGTTTCAGAAGTTATCAGTTCTTGGTTTTGTCTCATCTGCCCTCACACTGATGTATTAGCCGTCTCAACACCAGGCTGCTCTCACTGTACAGAAGAGAAGAGTCAGTGCTCTGTCATCACTTGAGATTTGTGTTCTGTATGGTATTTACCTGGATGGAAACGTGACAATTTACTACTAAAAAGCTGCACCTATGCGAAGGCCTGCCTGTGTTTTAGGTTTATCATTAGCTTAAAAATGCATTTAGTTTTATTTGCTTGTCCATGATGATAATTTTATTTGTCTCAAAATCAAATTCACCTCCACATCCTTTCCAAGGAAAATTTGCATGCAGTTTAATAACGTTCCTGCGTCTTTATTGACTGTTTTCTCTTGAAAAGGTCTCTTTATACTTGTTTAAAGAGCTGCCTTTGCACCTTTGGCGGCCTTCTGCCTCTGAGATAGCTGTGATTCGGGACTGGCTACTGAGCTATAATCTGGCAGCAGTGAAGAACAAGCTGGCCTGCGTGATCCTAGAAGGACTGAATTGGGGATTTGCCAAACAGGTACGCCATTTCTGAGAAGTAGGAGGCTTTACGTGTACAGGTTGTGGAAAGGATTTCTTTTAAAGCAGTGACATTTCTGTGCTGCTGCTAGGCCGGCAGATTGTTTCAGCTGTGAGAGTTTAGACTCGTCCTCTCTCCCCCACCCCTCTGGGGATTGTACCTAGGACTTTGTACATGCCTGGAAGACACTCTACCACTGAGCTATATCCCACAAAGTATCTTTTTTTTTTTTCTTTTTTTCTTTTCCGGAGCTGGGGACCGAACCCAGAGCCTTGTGCTTCCTAGGTAAGCGCTCTACCACTGAGCTAAATCCCCAACCCCAAAGTATCTTT
The DNA here is from genome assembly GCF_021556685.1 of Rattus norvegicus. Classification (NCBI taxonomy): domain Eukaryota; kingdom Metazoa; phylum Chordata; class Mammalia; order Rodentia; family Muridae; genus Rattus; species Rattus norvegicus. The sequence continues at coordinate 73,457,731 of NC_141551.1, forward strand.
TCTTTAACTCTGTTGGTATTCTACATTAGAAAGCTCTTAGTGCTTGGGCGTTGACTCAGTTGGTAAGGTGCTTGCTGAATAAACACGAGAGCCCAGGTTCCATCCCTAGTGACCACGTGAACACTAAGAGCCTGTCATCTCACAACTGGAGAGGGGACACACTGGAGAGGGGACACACTGGAGAGGGGACACACTGGAGGGTGGACACACTGGAGGGTGGACGCACTGGAGGGTGGACACACTGGAGAGGGGACACACTGGAGGGTGGACACACTGGAGGGTGGACGCACTGGAGGGTGGACGCACTGGAGAGGGGACACACTGGAGAGGGGACACACTGGAGAGGGGACACACTGGAGAGGAGGACACACTGGAGAGGGGACACACTGGAGGGTGGACACACTGGAGAGGGGACACACTGGAGGGTGGACACACTGGAGAGGGGACACACTGGAGAGGGGACACACTGGAGAGGGGACACACTGGAGGGTGGACACACTGGAGAGGGGACGCACTGGAGAGGGGACGCACTGGAGAGGGAACGCACTGGAGAGGGGACACACTGGAGGGTGGACGCACTGGAGGGTGGATGCACTGGAGAGGGGACACACTGGAGAGGGGACACACTGGAGAGGGGACACACTGGAGAGGGGACGCACTGGAGAGGGGACGCACTGGAGAGGGGACGCACTGGAGAGGGGACGCACTGGAGAGGGGACGCACTGGAGAGGGGACGCACTGGAGAGGGGACGCACTGGAGGGTGGACACACTGGATAGGGGACACACTGGAGGGTGGACACACTGGAGAGGGGACACACTGGAGAGGGGACACACTGGAGAGGGGACGCACTGGAGAGGGGACGCACTGGAGAGGGGACGCACTGGAGAGGGGACGCACTGGAGGGTGGACACACACACTGGAGGGTGGACACACACACTGAGGGTGGACACACACACTGGAGGGTGGACACACACACTGGAGAGTGGACACACACACTGGAGAGTGGACACACACTGGAGAGTGGACACACTGGAGGGTGGACACACACACTGGAGGGTGGACACACTGGAGAGTGGACACACACACTGGAGAGTGGACACACACTGGAGGGTGGACACACACACTGGAGGGTGGACACACACACTGGAGGGTGGACACACACACTGGAGGGTGGACACACACACTGGAGAGTGGACACACACACTGGAGAGTGGACACAGGCTGCTCCACCATGGAGCTTGTGGCCTTCACAGGTACACACACTGTCGGGTTGGGGGTGGGCCAGCACAAGTCTTCCCTTTATCCTTAGACCATTTGAGGGTGCTGTCTTATCTCTGCTAGTTACTTCATTTCCTCCTGATTGTGTCCACTGCCCCAGGTCTCTTTTCCTTCTGCAGTTTGTCCTGTATGCCATTGCCAGAGTTGTTTTCTTAATTATGAGTTTGACTTTATTCTGATCTCAGCTCTGCAAACTCCTAACAGTGTGACTCTTAAATTTCCTGAACTCTGGGCATTAATTGCCCATCTGTAGATATTAATATTAATAGGCTTTCTCATAGAGTTACTACAATAAGCTAGAGACACTGCTGAAGTTAATTCCTCAGTTTAGATTTATCGATAGTTCTTATTAAGGGCTGGCTATATGTCACGTCTTCTAAGAGACATGCTAGTGATTTTGACTGTTGCAGTTTCCTGCCTCTTTACCTGGGTCTTATTAATTAGCTTATTGATCAGAATACAAACATTTGGCAGGGACAAAGGGCAGAAATTAGCTCTCTACAGCTGTGTGGCATCTTTTGAGCAAATCGTTTAATGTTTGCAGTTGTCTTGTATGGTTTGCATTCATAGGAAGGTGTTGTACAGATGGGGAGAATAATTCCAGGGAGCCCTTCTCACGGGGTGTTTCTGCTCCCTGGGCGTCTTAGGGTATCCACTGCTCTGAAAAGACACCGTGACCAAGGCAACTCTTATGAAGGCAGACATTTAGTTGGGGCTGGCTCACAGTTCAGAGGTTCAGGCAATATCATCATGGAGGGAAGCATGGCATCGCGCAGGGAGACTTGATCTGAAGGCAGCCAGGAGGAGAATGTCTTCTGTCAGGAGCCAGGAGGAGGGTCCTCTCAAGTGTACTGGGTGGAGCTTAAGCCTAAGACCTTAGAGCCCACTCCCACCTCCTAATAGTGCCACTCCCTGGGCCGAGCTTATTCTAACCACCACACTGGGATTCCTCTAGGACTTCTCCCACTGAACAGCTGCTGTGGTGAGAGCCACTGGGGTTTCTCTCCAACTCCATATTCTCCAGCCTACAAACGGAACACCTTTGCCTCCCATTTCCCAGATGTCTGCATGCAGAGTCCCCTGATTGTCTCCTCCATCCTTTGTTAGAGTCATGGGTCAGCCTCCATGAAAGGGCCAGGGAATGGAGATTTTGAAAACTGGAAAGAAGACTATTTGGAAATGTTGTAGGCTTGAAAGGTAGTATTTCTGCATGGTTTTGAGTATATCATTAACGATGAAACAACAGAGAGAGTGTAGACTTGAGGTAATAAGTGTTGTCCTGTGTGATTAATAATAAGCATTTTATGGTTGGTGGCAGAGCTCTTAACTATAATGCAGGCTCTTTAGAGATCGTTGGATGGGGTGGGCAATTATAGTCTAAGATTCTTGTTTGGGGGTTTGAGGCTGCACATGTCTTGGTGCAGAGTACTTGCCTTGTAGCTTTGAGGGCCTTCCCCTGTTGTCATTTTGTAATTTCACTTCTAGGAGATAAGAGTTTGGAGACATTTACCTTCTCAGTCCAGTGTCTTGCTTTACTGGTTTTTGTGGTTGTTTAAAGGACTACTTACTGAATACAGTACGATATGGTTGTGAATTTGTTTGTTTGTTTTTTCAAAAGGGTAACCTTCATTTGGATCAAGCATTGCACACTGAAGTGGCCTTACTAGTGCTCGAGGCTTATCAGAAATACCTGGCACAGAAGCCCTATGCCGGGCTTATTTCTGAAAGCATGAAACAGGTATTAACTCTTTGTCTTTACTGAGAACATAAGTGTCCACTTAAAACCTGCCTGGGAAGATGAAATTATAGTTTTGGTTTTATTTCTGTCAGTTCAAGATACTAATTTTAATTTTATAGATTTTAAAGATTTTTCTTTCTATTTTTTAATTGGATATATTTTTTTATTTACATTTCAAATGTTATTCCCTTTCCTGGTTTCCTGTCCATAAGCCCCCTAACCGCTCCCTCTCCCACATAAGGGTGTTCCCCCCATCCACCTCCCCTTACCGCCCCAACATTCCCCTGCACTGGGGGTCCAACCTTGGCAGGACCAAGGGCTTCCCCTTCCACTGGTGCCCCCAACAAGGCTATTCTCTGCTACCTATGCAGTTGGAGCCCTGGATCAATCTATGTGTAGTCTTTGGGTAGTGGTTTAGTCCCTGGGAGCTCTGGTTGGTTGGCATTGTTGTTTTTATGGCGTTGCAAACCCCTTCAGCTCTTTCAATCCTTCTTAAAATCTGTCTTTACTTGGAGATATGGTCTGACTGTGTAGCCCTTGCTGGCCTGAAACTCATTATATAGACCTGGTTGGTCTTGAACTGACAAAGATGCCTGGCTCTGCTTCCCAAATTCTAAGATTAAAGACCTGCCCCACAACACATGGCAAAAATAATCTTTTTTGTGACCATTAGTGTTTCAGAATTTGGCTTGAGTTATACAGAGTGTTGGTGCTTACATGTGCAACACAGGAGAACTGAGTGTCATTTTTTAAAAATTTGCAGATTGGTAGTTAAATTACTGGTGGCTTGATATTAGTTTTTATTACCACTAAATTGGCAAATGATATCAATAGGCCCCCTAACTTTGATTTGTAGTGTATATAGTGTATAGCACAGTGGTCTTGCATTTCAACCTTTCTATCCTGCTTGCGCTGAGATCACGTTCACAAAGCAAGTAAGTGGGCTGAGAGTGGAGCATTGCTCTACTAAAGTGCAGTCGAAAGGCAGTCAGTGACACATTCTCTTCCCAGGGCATCATCAGTCCCACACAGAGGTGGGCAGATGAAGTTACTAGCCTATGTGTATATGATTAATATTGTTTAAATGAATGATTGTTTCAGGTTTCCTATTTGGCCAGTATTGTTCGATATGGAGAGACTCCTGAAACCTCATTTAACCAGTGGGCCTGGAATTTAATCTTGAGGTTAAAATTACACAAAAATGATTTTGGAAGACAGAACTTTCCGGTCGTTCCCTTCTGCAACACAGTACCTGACATGACAGAATCCTCCATGTTTCATCCTCTCTTGAAGGCTGTGAAATCAGGCTTGCCCATTGGCTGCTATCTCGCTCTAGCTGTGACAGCTGTTGGCCACAGGTACTGTCTGGTGACCCTCCAGGGTAGCTTGTAGGTAGGAGTTCTAGACTCTCATCTTTTCACATCCCAATCCCGAGGCCTTCGTTAAACCCATTGGGGATTAATTAGGGTCAATGTGAGCCTTGCTTAGTCATTTATAAGGGGAGAGTCATGCCCAAGTTCACTGCTGTTCATTTGCCAGAACAAACGTGAGCTCTAACCCATCTTAAACTCCCTTGTAGGAGTTTAGGTTTGTCTCAGTCCTCTGTCCACCGAGCTTATGCTCAGTAGATGAATGTGGTAGAATGAGGGGACGGTAGGAAGGGCACTTGGTGGGGACAATGTGAACAGAGTCGATTGAATGGGTGGGAGGACAACTTTGAAAGTAGGTAAGAGAGGGTGGTTGATGTAGAGATTCTAGGAGGAGGAGTGGTCGTTTAGGCCTTTAGGCCTAACACATTACATTGTTCCCAGGAGCTCAGGTGTCAAAACAGTCCCTCACCTCTAAGGTGGAAATGACTATTAACTTGTTTTATGAAGCTTAAGTTAGTCACATACTCAGTACATGCTCAGAACAGTGTCTGGCTTGTTGACTCTTTAACTCTAGCTTCCCAAAGTTGGTTCTTGACGTCTGGATGCTGTATTCATCCTGAGACTGGGTTCTCATTCACTGCTGGGTTCTTTCAGTACATAATGATTACTGATGGGAGTGAAGGGGACGGTAAGGGATGGTGATTACCCCAGAAGCTCATTGTTGAGGATAGTTTTTGCTATCCTGGGTTTTTTGTTATTCCAAATGAATTTGCAAATTGCTCTTTCTAACTCTATGAAGAATTGAGTCAGAATTTTGATGGGGATTGCATTGAATCTGTAGATTGTTTTTGGCAAGATGGCCATTTTTACTTTATTAATCCTGCCAATCCATGAGCATGGGAAGTCTTTCCATCTTCTGAGAGCTTCTTCAATTTCTTTCTTCAGAGACTTGAATTTCTTGTCCTACAGATCTTTCACTTGCTTAGTTAGAGTCACACTGAGGTATTTTATATTATTTGTGACTATTGTGAAGGGTGTCATTTCCCTAATTTCTTTCTCAGCCTGTTTGTTCTTTGAGTAGAGGAAGGTTACTGATTTGTTTGAGTTAATTTTATATTCAGCCACTTTGCTGAAGTTGTTTATCAGGTTAAATAGTTCTCTGGTGGAATTTTGGGTGTCACTTAAGTATACTATCATATCATCTGCAAATAGTGATATTTTGACTTCTTCCAATTTGTATCCCTTTGACCTCCTTTTGTTGTCTGATTGCTCTGGCTAGGACTTCGAGTACTATATTAAATAAGTAGGGAGAGAGTGGACAGCCTTGTCTAGTTCCTGATTTTAGTGAGATTGCTTCATGGTTCTCTCTGTTTTGTTTGATGTTGGCTACTGGTTTGCTGTATATTGCTTTTTACTATGTTTAGGTATAGGCCTTGAATTCCAGATCTTTCCAAGACTTTTAACATGAAGGGGTGTTGAATTTTGTCAAATGCTTTCTCAGCATCAAATGAAATGATCGTGCAGTTTTTTCTTTGAGTTTGTTTATATGGTAGATTACTTTGATGGATTTCCATATATTGAACCATCCTTGCGTCCCTGGGATGGATGAAGCCTACTTGATCATGATTGTTCTTGGATTCAGTTTGTGAGAATTTTATTGATTCTTTTTTTTTCTTTTCTTTTTTTCGGAGCTGGGGACCGAACCCAGGGCCTTGCGCTTGCTAGGCAAGTGCTCTACCGCTGAGCTAAATCCCCAACCCCTTGATTATTTTTGTAATGATATTTATAAGGGAAATTGGTCTGAAGTTCTCTTTCTTTGTTGGGTCTTTGTGTGGTTTAGGTATAAGCATAATTGTGGCTTCATAGAATGGGTAGTATTCTTTCTGTTTCTATTTTGTGGAATAGTTTGGAGAGAGTATTGGTATTACGACTTCTATTTCAGACTGATAGAATTCTGCACTAAACACATCTGGTCCTGGCCTTTTTTTTTGGTTGGGAGACTTTTAATAACTGCTTCTCTTTCTTTAGGAGTTATGGGTCTGTTTAGAATGTTTATCTGATCCTGATTTAGCTCTGGAACCTGGTATGTGTTGAGAGAATTGTCCATTTCATCCAGATTTTCCAGTTTTGTTGAATATAGGCATTTGTAGTAGGTTCTGATGATGTTTTTGGATTTCTCCTTTCTGTTGTTATGTCTCCCTTTTCATTTCTGATTTTGATAATTTGGGTACTGTGTGCCCTCTGGTGTGTCTGGCTAAGGGTTTATCTATCTTGTTGATTTTCTCAAAGAACCAGCTCCTGGTTTGCTTTTTTTTTTCTTGGTCCATTTCAGCCTTGAGTTTGATTATTTCCTACCTTCTACTCCTCTTGGGTGTATTTGCTTCTTTTTGTCTTAGAGCTTTTAGGCTGTCAAGCTGCTAAGTGTACTCTCTTCAGTTTCTTTTTGGAGACACTCAGAGCTATGAGTTCTTCTCTTCGCACAGCTTTCATTGTGCCCCATAAGTTTGGGTATGCTGTGCTTTCATTTTCATTAGATTCTAAAAGTCTTTTTTCTTTCTTTCTTTTTTTTTTTTTTTTGGTTCTTTTTTTCGGAGCTGGGGAAGTCTTTTTTCTTTATTTCTTCCTTGACCAAGTTATCATTGAGTAGAGCATTGTTCAGCTTCCATGTGTATGTGGGCTTTCTGTCATTTTTGTTGTTACTGAAGACCAATCTTAGTCCATGGTGGTCGGATAGGATGCATGGGGTTATTTCAATCTTTTTGTATTTATTGAGGCCTGTTTTGTGACCGATTATATGGTTAATTTTGGAGAAGGTACCATGAGGTGCTGAGAAGAAGGTATATTCTTTTGTTTTAAGATGAAATGTTCTACAGATATCTGTTAAATCCGTTTGGTTCATAACTTCCGTTAGTTTCACTATGTCTCTGTTTCGTTTCTGTTTCCATGATCTGTCCATTGATGAGACTGGGGTGTTGAAGTCTCCCACTATTATTGTGTGAGGAGAAATGTGTGCTCTAAACTTTAGTAAGGTTTCTTTTATGAATGTAGGTGCCCTTTCATTTGGGGCATAGATAATTCAGGATTGAGAGTTCATCTTGGTGGATTTTTCCTTTTATGAATATGAAGTGTCCTTCCTTATCTTTTTTGATAACTTTTGGTTGAAAGTCGATTTTATTCGATATTAGAATGGCTACTCCAGCTTGTTTCTTGGGACCATTTGCTTGGAAAATTGTTTTCTAACCTCTTACTCTGAGGTAGTGTCTGTCTTTGTCAATGAGGTGTGTTTCCTGCATGCAGCAAAATTCTGGGTCCTGTTTACTTATCCAGTCTGTCAGTTATGTCTTTTCATTGGGGAATTGAGTCCATTGACTTTGAGAGATATTAGGGACCAATGATTGTTGTTTCCTGTTTATTTTTGTTGGTAGAGGTGGAATTAGGTTTGTGTGTCTCTCTTCTTTTAGGTTAGTTAAAATGAGATTAATCTCTTGCTTTTTCTAGAGTGTAGTTTCCCTCCTTGTGTTGGAGTTTTCCATCTGTTATTCTTTGTAGGGTTAGATTTATGGAAAGATATTGTGTAAATTTTGTTTTGTTATGGAATATCTTGATTTTCCCATCTATGTTAATTGAGAGTTTTGCCAGATGTAGTAGCCTGGCCTGACATTTGTGTTCTCTTAGGGTCTGTATGACATCTGTCCAGGATCTTCTGGCTTTCATAGTCTCTGGTGAGAAGTCTGGTGTAATTTTGATAGGTCTGCCTTTATACGTTACTTGACCTTTTTCCCTTACTGCTTTTAATAGTATTTCTTTGTTTTGTGCATTTGGTGTTTTGACTATTATGTGATGGGAGGAATTTTTCTTCTGTTCTAATCTATTTGGAGTTCTGTAGGCTTCTTGTATGTTTATTGGCATCTCTTTCTTTAGGTTTGGGACGTTTTCTTCTATGATTTTGATGAAGATATTTACTGGTCCTTTAAATTGGGAGCCTTTGCTTTTCTATACCTATTATCCTAGGTTTGATCTTCTCATTGTGTCCCGGATTTCCTGTATAAAGAGGGTTTTTCGAGTTTCGTGTTTTCTTTGACAGTTGCGTCGATGTATGGTATCTTCTGCCCCTGAGATTCTCCCTTCTATCTCTTCTATTCTGTTGGTGTTGCTCACATCTCTGACTCCTGATCTCTTCCCTAGGTTTTCTATCTCCAGGGTTGTCTCCCTTTGTGATTTCTTTATTGTTTCTATTTCCATTTTTAGATCCTAGATGATTTTGTTCAATTCCTTCACTTGTTTGGTTGTGTTTTCCTGTAATTCTTTAAGAGATTGTTGTGTTTCCTCTTTAAGGGCTTCTACCTGTTTACCTGTGTTCTCCTGTATTTCTTTAAGGGAGTTATTTATGTCCTTCTTAAAGTCCTCTATCATCATCATGAGTTGTGATTTTAAATCAAAATCTTGTTTTTCTGGTGTGTTGGGGTATCCAGGACTTGCTGTGGTAGGGCAACTGGGTTATGATGATGCCAAGTGGCCTTGGTTTCTGTTGCTTAAGTTCTTGGACTTGCCCCTTGCCATCTGCTTATCTCCAGTGTTAGCTGGTCTTGCTGTCTCTGGCAGTGGCTTGACTCTTCTGTAAGCCAATGTGTCAGTACTACGGAGACCAGCTCTCTCCCAGGGGGATCTGGGTACAGAGAGCTGGGGCACAGGGTCAGCTCAGGGAGCAGGCGGAAACTGGAATGATCCTGTCCCAGACTGCTCCTCAGTTCCTGTGTCCAGAGGGCTCCTGGCGGGTTCCTCTTGGGCCAGGAATGTGAGCAGAAGTGGTGGTCTCCCCTGTGCTCTCACAATTGTCAGCATGTCTGGAATCCAGCTCTCTCCCACTGGGATCTGGGTACAGGCATCTGTGGCACAGGGTCAGCTCTGGGCTCAGGGAGAAACCAGAAGCTGTAGATCAACTTCTATTTCCCCTAAATTTATTCAAATAATTATATTTTGAATTCAAAATAATAAATCTCTTAAGTCAGGTAAACTAAAAAAAGTAAAATGAGAAAATATAAAATACAGTTCAGAAGTATTAGAAAATAATACATGTACCTGTATTACAAACTGAAGTCAAACAAAACAAAAACAGCCATCCTAAGAAACAAAACACTATTGTGTATTGTTATTCAGTAATATTGGTGTAGATTATCTCAAGGAGAAGAAGAAGTATCTGACACACTGCAGTCTGGGTTGCCAGAGCCAGCTCACTTCGTAGTGTTCCCTTTGCTGCAGTACTGTCTAGGACTCTTAAGTAGGGCGAGCTTTGGCTCTCATCTTGTTCCTGGGACATCTTGTAAATCTGGGCACAGTGCTTTCAACTTTCTCATCTAATGAGAGGAAAATAGCGATGAGATATTAAGAACTCTGCATTTCAAAGTTATAACTGTAGAATTTCTGTGTGTAGGTTAGTCATAAAAGTTTTGGGAACGGAGACAATCCAGTGTGTATTTCACTGGAGGAATATAATTTTATGAATGTGTTGCTGAATACTCACAGTCCTCTTTGTTTCCTGTAGCATTGAGAAGTTCTGTGCAGAAGGCATCCCGCTGTTGGGCGTTCTGGTGCAGTCCCGGCATCTGAGGGCAGTGGTCCATGTCCTGGATAAGGTCCTCCCTGTGTTCTACCCATGCCAGTACTACCTTCTGAAGAATGAGCAGTGAGTATGTCTCAGACGGCGTGCCCCGCAAGGACAGGCGCCCCTTTCTAGTTTCAGCAGTATTGTGTTTGTTTGCTTGGTGGTGGTTTTTTTTCCTCTCAGTTTGTAGAGAAAGGTACAAGTATTATTTTCCAATACATTGAATGTATTTTCTTATCTTACTGCTTTTTTTTTCCATTTAAATGACTACTTTTTAAAAAAAGTCTTATTTTTACTTTTGACTTCATGTAATTTGTGTGTCTGTGACAGTTTGGGTACATACTTGCAGAGGTCAGAAGAGGGTATCAGAGCTCTCTTGGATCTGGTTGTAAGACACCTGGTGTGGCTGGGACCACACTTGGGTCCTTTGCAAGAGTAGTACATGCTCTTAACCGATGAGCCATCTCCAGCCCTCAGGAGTGGTGGATTTTTTTTTATTGTTTTTATTTATTTATTTGCTTAGTTTTATTTGTTTAAATAATTTATTTTTATTCTTTATGAGGGTGAAAACTTCTGCACTCTGATTTAGAACGTAGTTGATGAGTGTTGTTTAGATCAATGATTCTAATTTTATTTGTTATGAAAGGTATTTCCTATCTCACTGAATTTAGAACGTCTTAGAAAGCCTATTAGTATTTACAAGAGCAGTGTTTCCTTGAGAGTCTTGGAATAATGCTCCTCCCGTGTAGCAGCAATTGTGACAGTACCTGAACATACTGCTTGTGTAGCCCACAGGTTGTGGGCGGACACAGTGAATGGGAAAGAGGGAAGAGATGACCTGTCCGGGAGGCAGGAGTTGATCATCTGGGGCTCGGCGGAGAGCAGTGAGAGGGGAAGATCAGTAGACCTGGCAGGCAGTGTGCGTAGGGTAAGGGGCAGTGTCAGTTTCCTCAGCGAATGCTCTGGGTCCAGTGTCCCCCAGAGTCGCTGCTGACAGTTCCTGAGGAGGCTGAATTACAAATGCATCCCACATGCCTGGAGACTTGATCTTAGTAGAAAGAGTTAGGGATACTTAAAAACATTACAATCAGCATCCTGCACACTTAGGGAAGATTGGGAACTACAGAGCTTAGCGAAGTTTCTGCCTAGAAGCCTAAGACATGGAGGGGACAATGATATTTTAAGGTATTTTCTTCCAGCACCCTTTTTGTCTGTATTTATATGACGTTGACCTGTTCATTACAGTGCTATAGAGAAATTTAATTCCTTTTAACATACATTAAATATGAAGATTTTATCTTCTTGAAATCCTTGAAAATTTATCAGAATCCCTAAATAGCACTGTGTTCTAAAAATGGAACCAATGTAATATTTTTCTGTTTCCTCAAAGTAATTGTCTGCTGGTAATGAAAAGACTCTGGGCATATAGCTCAGTGGGAGAACACTTGCCTAGCATGCTCATGGTCCTAGATCCATTCCTAGACACCATCTACACACTGCCCCAAGTCTGCTGTGTGGTTCTTCTCTGCAATCCCAGCATTCTGGGAGCTCTGGTGTTCAAGGGCAGTTTAGCAACATAGAAGTTAGAGGCGAGCGGGATCCATGAGAACCTGTATCAAAACAGCAAGAGGAAAACAAAGCAAGCAAGCAAAACCCACACAGAGCTGGTGGCAATTCTGCCTGATTAGATATGTGTGAGGTCCTTTGTGCTCCCGCAGGTTTTTGTCGAACCTTCTCCTCTTCCTACACTTGGACAGTGGTGTTCCTCAGGGGGTCACCCAGCAGGTCACCCACAGGGTGGCACATCATCTGACAGGAGCCATCCATGGAGACAATGTGAAACTTCTCAACAGCATGATCCAGGTCAGGGTCATTACCAATCTCTCAAGATACTTCTCCTCTTCACAGAACTGGTGGTCTTAGCCCTTACGGTGTGGGTATTCCAGTCTCTTGGTACAGGGGACACATGGGAGCACACAGCATTTTGAACATGCTTTAACAGTGGGAGGGAGGGTGGGTGTTGACCTTTCACATCACCTGAGCTGCTTCTTCCTAGGCACACATATGTGTGAGCACTCAGCCGGATGAAGTAGGTCCTGTGGCTGTGTTGGAGTTCTGGGTCCAGGCTCTCATAAGCCAGCATCTGTGGTACCGAGAACAGTCCATACTCTTTCTCATGGACCATTTGTGTAAGACTGCTTTTCAGCTGATGCAGGAAGATTGTGTTCAAAAATTGCTCTACCAACAGCACAAGGTAACTTTAAGGAAATTAGTTTCAGCCATTGGCTAAATACTAGCTGTTAAAAGGGTCTTATAAATATACAGTTCCTGGTAATGGTCTGTGGCAGCTCTTTTCTTTTTAAACTAAGTCACATGTTAGTATTGTCTTCTCTCGGAGGTCGTAGTCCACTGCACAGATCCCAGAGAAGGCACAGAGGAGCACACTGTGGAGGGCCTGCAGTTCTCAGTGCCTGTCCTGTGTGCAGCCCGGGACTGCTGCAGCCGACAGTCGTTTCCACAGCCCTACCCTTGAAATCCTTTTTCAGTTAGTATGTGTACATTGTCATGGCATTTTCATACATGTATATCACATACTTTGCTCATGACTGGGTCACTGCTGAATTAATTCTGCTGGAACGTTAAAGAACTCACTGCAGTGGCCTCCATACGGTCACAGGGAAGGTGCTGCCAGACTCATTCTGTGAGCCAGTGTTACCCTGACAGCAGGAACATTTAGATGATAAAGAAAACCGCAGATGAGTTCTCTGATGAACAGAAAACCATTCTGAGTAAACTGAATTCAGCAACATCATGAAGTCTGTGTCTTGTTGGAATCTTCAAGTGTAGAGGTAACTGCTGATACCCTTGGTAGAGCCGAAGTCCTTTCAAAGACTCTGTTGCTCATCTTCTCCCTGATGTAGAATGCTTTGGGTTACCACTGTGACCGGAGTCTACTCTCTTCCTTGGTGAACTGGATTGTGGCAGGAAACATTACTCCTTCCTTCGTGGAGGGCTTGTCCACGTCCACACAGGTATGAAGCCTACTGAGGACCATTTATGCTCTTTGTAAATTTTAATTTTGTTACCATCCTTACTGAGGTTAGGTCAGGGCTGAGAGGAGAGAGGTCAAGGGTGGGTGTTAAGGCAGGTGGCCCATGCTTCATACTGATTCTGTCATTTGCTAGCCCTGTGCCTGGGCTACTGCTTTCTGTCTTGAGTTTCCTCAGAGTCGGATGAGTCAGAAGAATGTAGTTGAACCTGTATGTGAAGCACTTGGAACAGATCTTAGTCAGGACTCACTGGGCTTTGGCCTTGCTGTTGTCAGAAGAGACAGCAGCAGTGGCTTCATCATTACTGCCGATCTGATGTGGCATAAGGCCATGTCTGTCTCTTAAGCCAGTAATAACATCCTTCAGTCTATAGCTGGTGCTCCTGGGACTGAGCGGACAGCAGTTCCTCACTGCTGCTGAGACTGATGCCCATCCCTCCACTTCTGCTTTTCTGCTTCACTGAGACTCTGAAGGGCCATCTTTTTTGCCTAACTCTAGAACATTCTCTGGTACAGCACTCTACCACCAAATGCATTTCTTATCATTTTCCCCCTAGATCAGTGGCTCTGAAACTGTGGGTCCTGACTCCTTTGAGGGGTCAAATCTTAGGAGACCTTCACAGAGGTCTCCTAAGACTATCAGAAAACACAGATATTTACATTACAATTCATAACAGTAACAAAATTACAGTAATAAAGTAGTAATGAAGGGGCTGGAGATATGGCTCAGCGGTTAAGAGCACCGACTGCTCTTCCCGAGGTCCTGAGTTCAATTCCCAGCAACCACATGGTGGCTCACAACCATCTGTAATGGGGTTGGGTGTGTCTGAAGACAGCTACAGTGTGCTTATATACATTAAGTAAATAAATAAATCTTTTTGTTATTTTGTCTTTTTTTTTTTTTTTTCCGGAGCTGAGGACCGAACCCAGGGCCTTGTGCTTGCTAGGCAAGCGCTCTACCACTGAGCTAAATCCCCAACCCTTAAATAAATCTTTAAAAAAAAAAAGTAGTAATGAAATAATTTTATGGGTGGGGGTCACACATGAGTTGTGTGAATCCATATTAAAGGGTCTCAGCATCAGGAAGGTCGAGAAACACTGCTGTAGAATTATTTAGCATTTCTTTGTTTCCTGTTTTGTCTTGATTGTATACACGTGACAAGAACATAGACACACGTTAAGTGCTTAGGAAGCTCAGTATTTGTTGCTTAAGATCTGCACGTGTGTGTTTTTCAGTGCCATAGACCAAGTCCAGGGGCTTGCACATGCTAGGCAACGCTGTGTCACTGAGCCATACCTTCAGCCCTAGAAAATGGCCCAACTTGTGAACAGGACATTATCAGTTGGAACTAGTGGCTTCTTTTAGTCCCCTTTGTTTGGTGTTACAGGTTTGGTTTGCATGGACTGTGTTGAACATGGAATCCATCTTTGAAGAGGACTCTCAGCTCCGAAGAGTTGTTGAAAGGGAATTGGTTATAAATGCTTTTAGCCCTGACCAAGCTCTAAAGGTACAGTAGCCTGAGTTACAGGGCGCGTCCTACACTCTTAGCTGAGCCCTTCACTGTAGCCTGTTAACTCCTTGTTTTCTACTGTGAAGGTTCAGAAAGCACAGTCACTGTTCAGCTTCTCAATCCTCCTATAGCTGAAGGGCGTGCTGGCTTCTCAGATCCCCACCCTGCGATGGAGGAGTATGCTCCTGGTCTGAATGTAGGGTTGCTGTTACCCTTGTGTCCCATGTGTATCTGGAACCCCTTGTTAAAACCTGTTACAAATCAGGTTTCTGATGCTTGCTTTAGAGGTTTTGAGTCTCTGAGCCTGCATTGGAATGAGGAATTTCTTTTAAAAAGTCTCGATGATCAGTCTGTGAAACGGGCCGGACTAAAGCTTCTGATGTAACGGTGATGTAATTTCTGGAGCTGTCATAGAGACTGCTTTCAGGTTTCAGAGCCTGTCAGGATTCTTCACTCCCTAGAAGCCCTATTAAAATCTAGGTTTTGAGGTTGGGAAAATCTGACAGGTTCACTTTGGTTTGTCAACCATTTGACTGCTTTGCTCTATGAAGTTACGATTTTATTTAAGTTTTTGCTAGCGTATGCAGCAGCTATAAGGGCTTTACCCTAACATTTCATGTGTGCCTAGACTATATTCGATAATACCCCTCCCATGACTTCTCCTCTCCTGTCCTGCGGATCCTGCCACTTCCCAGCTGCTTCCTCTTCCTCTTCTCTCCTTCTATCTACCCACGACATAGCGAGTTTAATTAGGTTTACTTAACCTTGCTAGTGGCTATTCAACTGAAGCGGGAGAGGGGGCTAAAAACCCCAAGTTTCTTTTTCTCGCCTCTATCCACAAGGAGGGTTGGGCCTTAGGAACCTCTCTTCCCTCCATGATAGTATGTTGTTGGACCTATTGTGCAAATGTGTGCAGGTATAGCTGATGTGGGTTCAATAATGCCACATCCATGTCATGACCCAAAGACAGTATAGTGTTTTATATGCAAAGGAATTTCAGAAGTAGACATGAGAATCTAGGATTTTTTTCCATTTGTTTGAGACAGGGTCTCAGGTATTCACAGGCTATCCTCCAATTTCCAATATAGTTAAAGATGACCTGTCACATAGTTAAAGATGACCTATCACATAGTTAAAGATGACCTATCACATAGTTAAAGATGATCGACCTATCACATAGTTAAAGATGACCTATATCACATAGTTAAGGATGACCTATCACACAGTTAAGGATGACCTATCACACTACTGCAGTTGAACCCAGAGTCTCTAAGCAAGTGCTTTCGGCTGAGCCCTATCCCCAGTGCTTTGGGTGACTCTGCATGTAGGCTTTTATTCTGGGGTCTTTGGACTATCTTCACAGAGAAAGCTGGGCCCCGTTCTTGCTGCCAAAGAGGTTAAAATGTCAGGTAGACTTGGAAAATGTCTTAATGTCTTTTTCTTACTGAAGTAAAAGCAAAATGTTTAACTTAGCAAGAGCAAAGTGACTTGGATTGCATTTGTCTGGGGGTTGCTAAGGCTCTGCTGTCTTGTAGAAAGCCCAGGTCCAGCTGAAGCTGCCCATCGTCCCGTCCCTGCAGCGGCTGCTGATTTACCGCTGGGCCCACCAGGCTCTGGTCACACCTGCTGATCATCCTCTTCTGCCACTCATTTGGCAGAAGTTCTTCCTCCTGTATCTCCATCGCCCAGGACCACAATATGGGTATGGTACCCAATACTGTAGTAAGTTTCTGGCAGCTCACTCCTATCTGTATGCTGTGGAATGTGAGTTAGTCATTCTCTTCTGTCATAGCTAGGATCCTCTGTTTTCAATAATTATTAGACTTGATCTTAATGGAGTTTGGTGTATCTTGTGGCAAT
This sequence comes from Rattus norvegicus, assembly GCF_021556685.1. NCBI lineage: Eukaryota > Metazoa > Chordata > Mammalia > Rodentia > Muridae > Rattus > Rattus norvegicus. The sequence goes on from NC_141551.1 coordinate 73,474,141, forward strand.
TTCTCTTTACCCTCCTCTGCTCCTAATATGTCAAGGACAGCACGTGGGAACTGGGCAAGGTTCAGCAGAGAACCTCTAGAGGTGTATAGGGAGAGAAGTTGCTCCAGACTGAGGCTACATATATGACCTCTCTGGGGCCTATGCAAGGGACCCAATGAAGAGTCATGACATTGCATGTAGCCCTCGGGCTGTGCATGGGGAGGCAGAGGTTCTACTGAGGCGCAAGGTCTAGCCTGTGGAAGCTGTGCACTGATACTCAGCACTGCTCTTCAGGCCCTACTCAATTCCCAGCCCCATTCCTTTCCTTCACTCCTTCGAAACATAAAGAAAAATGCTGTCCTTTTGTTACATCTATTTTCTGTTAGATTTCAAATTCTTCAAAAACAGAGACTGTCTTTATTCTCGAGGTGTGCTGATGTCCTGCCTTTGTGTGGTTTCAGTCTCTTCAGGGCCACTTTCACGTGGTAGTTTCTCTTCTCTCTAGGGATACATTCCAAGATGCCCTGTGGATGTTTGAAGCCTCAGTTGGTACTAAACTCTACATATATACCTGTGATAAAAATTGAGCTTATAAATTCGGCATAGTAAGAGATAAACAGCAACAAGTAGTAATCTGATAAACAGCTGTGGCAGTGCACTCTGGTGGTACAGTAGTGACGAGCTCAGCAGAACAGTGCTCTGTGATAAGATGGCTCCTGGAGGAGCAGGACCTGCTGTGCAAGCCAACTCCTGAAAGCTGTCCTCTGGCTTCTACGCTAATGCCATGGCATGCATGCTCCTTCACACAGACAGACAGACAGACAGACTTTAGACAGACAGACAGACTTTAGACAGACAGACAGACTTTAGACAGACAGACAGACAGACACACGTACTGCTTATGTCTAGAATTTTCTGTTTGGTATTTTTATACCATGGTTGACTGTGTGTCATTAGAACTGTGAAAACAGAGCCAGTTGAGAGGAACTCTGTTCATCATCTGTTTGGTTCCTCAAAATAACTTCTGAGGTACAAAAAGGGAACTTGCTCATTGACCGCTGTGTTATGCCTCTCAGAGCAATTTCTGCTCAAAGGTTATAAGCTCTGCTTACATTTTTTTAAGGTTACCTGTGGATGGTTGTATTGGAAGAAGGTTTTTTCAAAGTCCCTCGCATGTCAATTTGTTGAAAGACATGAAGAGACGACTGACAGAGGTGGCTGACTTCCACTATGCTGCAAGCAAGGCCCTCCGTGTTCCAGCAGAGGGCAGTGAAGGGACACCAGAGCGGCAGGCTGGCACCCCTGGTTTCCTGACTTCCCCAGAACTGCACAGGGAGCTAGTGAGGTAAGATGGCTGCTGCTGTTTGTGCACAGACACTGCACTAGAGCCGCCCCTGGTTTTGACACAGAGCCTACATGAGCTCTCATCGTTAGAGTCTATGTGGAAGGTGCTGCTGGAGACATCTGTTGAGTGAGTCTGAGTGATAATGCAGAGGGCTGTGACACCCTTCCCCCTCCTCAGTGTGAGAAAAGGAGGAGGCCAAAGCAAATTGGTCATAGCAGGCATGTAACACCAGAGCCTTCTAAATGGCTGTTTACAGAACTCCATCCTAATTAATCCAGGTATAGATTCACATGTCCCTCAGTGATTGGAACTTTGTAGTGAGCCAGGCTTGCTTACCATGGCTTCTGCCTGTGCATTTAACTTAGTACAAATGGCTGTCTTAGAGCAAGACCGCATAAAAATGGCTGTCAGGCATTGTCCTCAACTGCACAATACCTTGGTGAGTGAAGAGACTCAGGTCTCAGGCTTGCCTTGACCCTGGATCCTTAGGGCTTATCTCAGCTTGTGTCCTGAGTGATTAAAGGACCCCCCATTCCTTGCCCCCCTCCCTTTTTTTTTTTTTTTTTTTTTTACCAGTTTTACTAGAAGGTTTTTTCTTGGAACATTTTAGGTCTTTGGTACTCCCGCTTCCTCTCTTCAATTCCCTGAAAGTAGCCATCCATCTTGTTGAGAAAGGAGCGAGAAGAGAAAAAAGTACACACACACACACACACACACACACACACACACACACACACACACACACACGTGTCTGTCTATCTATCTATCTATCTATCTATCTATCTATCTATCTATGTCTACATATTGGGCCTTGTCTGTGTCTTTCCACTGTAATTTTCCACTTTGTTGACCAGAGCTACTACAGGCTGTTTTTTGGTCATCTGTGCCTGCCAACGACTTCTCTGTGTTGTTTTTTAAACAATGCCTTGGATACCAGTGATGTTAGTTAATAGCTAGCTGTAGTCTTTGACAAAGCAAAACAGAAATAGACTGTTAAAACATTTAAAATAAAGACAGTTTGTAAGCCCAGCTTTTAAAAATGTTCCTTTTTAATGAGAGCAAGGTACACAGATCCACAATGTTATTTATGGTTTCCTTGAGACAGGGTAGCCATTGCTGTTAAGCTGGTACGTGCCTGTAGTCAGGTGGAAACTAGCTTTGGGTATTTTCCAAGCACTGAGGCCGACCATGTTTGTCTTGAACAGGATTGCAAAGCTCTGAGCTCAGAGTGGCTAGGCTGTGGTATAAGCACTCCTCCGACCGTCTCTGTCTATTCCCACATCCGGAGCAGGGCGCTCAGCCCCATTCAGATCTTTGCATAAGCAGGTTCCAAATCCTGTTTTAATGATGTGTGAGTTTGCAAGGCGAGGCGGTGGCTGCTAGACACATTTCTTCATGGAGCCTTTTTCACTCTCACAGGGTAGTACCAGAGTTCTTAGCAATGTAAGAAACTCCATTTGTCTGCATATCGTTTTACATTTTATGCACTTGTGTTTTTATCTTTTAGGCTCTTCAATGTGTATATATTATGGCTAGAAGACGAAAATTTTCAGAAAGGGGATATCTATATTCCTTCCTTGCCAAAGCATTATGATGTTTACAGGCTAGCAAAAGTGATGCAGAATCAGCAGGTAAAACTATGAGAATGCCGTCTGAAAAACATTTCTAAATGGAAATTGAACCAGCTGTAGTCATCACCCAATAGTAAACTGCTTACTCAAGGGGTGGGTGTCACAATAGTCATTCTGGTCAGTGCATATACAAATCTGACAGGATATTTTCTCGTAAGTGTCCTGATGTAATGGCCGTACCTGAGCCCCACACTTGTTCTAGAGCTTTCTGTAGTCTGAGGAACATAGCCTTTGTCCTGCTGTGTCCTTTCCCATTTGAGCTGTGACCAACTAAACACTTAGGCACACTCTACCATGAGAGGCACAGGGATGAGCTCCGTCCGATCTTAGGCTCAGGAGGTGATGGAGAGACTTCCTTGTCACTGCCTGCTTCTGATTGTCCTGTGTGTCTTTTTAGGTTGCCTGGCAGACACAACTGTATTAAGTCTTTTTAGCCCTAACTCCTAGTCCGTTTTCTCTGAGTTTCTGTAGCCAGCCTCGGGGGAGGAGGCAGAAAAGCAGGAAAAAAGGCCTCTGTCCAGTGTATTTTCATCCAGGGGCTGAGTTTGGCAGCTGTCGACCCAGACTTAGAACCTGTAAATTCCAGTGATCTTATAAATACCGTTAAGGTTATTTATTTGGATTTTAATTTTCTGTGTCTGAGTGTCTTACCTGCATTTAAGTCTGTACAGCCGTGGAGTTGCAGATGGTTGTTGACTGCCACATGGGTGCTGGGAACAAACGTGGGTCCTCTGCAAGAGCAAGAGTGCACTGGACAGCTGCCATCACGCTGGCCTTGGAGTGTCTGTTTATGTTTACAGTTTGACTCGGTCCCCACAGCTGAGAGTGGTGGATGAGTCTGCTGAACCCGAGTCCTCCCCTTTGTTTGTTTCCTTTCACAGTTTGTTGAAGAGACTGGCTACTGCTGTCCACAGTGTTCTCTCACTCTGAGTTCTGCTGATGTTACATAACAGCAAAACTTATTTTGTAGAGTAGCTTAATATATTTTTGTCTTCCATATTTTTTTATAAATTTGCATTAATTTAATCTGGCTTAATTTAATCCAGATTAATTTATCACTCATGGATTCATTCATTGTTTTGCTCTGTAGCTCAGGTGGACTGCCGCTCATTGTGTAGCCCAGAAGCCTTGAACTTGCAGCTAGTGCTCTTGCTTTAACCTCCTGAGAGCAGTGATGACAGGCGTGAGCTGCCATGTTGACCTTCAGTATCTTTATGTTTTTAAAAAACCTATTAAAGATATCATTTATTATTTTTAGTTACTTTAAATGTATGTGTATGTCTGAGGGGTGGGTATGTCTGTGTGTATTCTATTCTGCACTGAGGCCGGAGGCTACAGTTACAGATGCTTTGAGCCTCTAACGTGGCTGCTGGGAATTGGGCTCATATCCTCTGCATGAACAGCACACATTCTTAACTGCTGAGCAGTCTCTCTAGCTTCTACATTTATTTTAAAATCTCACTTTAAACTATATTTTATTTTCTTTATATATTTTATAATGTATATAATTTAGTAGCTTAGTAGTATGTGTATTAATATACTATTTAACTAGTACATTGATACAGTTCATTAATATACATATAGTGGGCCGTTCAGCAGTTTTTTTCCTAGTCATGGTGTATAGGCAACAAATTTTGTAACTAGTGTTAAGATTGTTGGTAGTTCTTTGCAGTTCCGTTCACACTAATGCTGGAAGCCTCGAGGAGCTTCTCGCTGTAACTGAGTGTCTCACTGAGTTAAATTCATAGCTGTGATGTGTGAGCCTATGATTCATCTGCTCAGTGTGAGTGCTTGTCCCACCCAGGACCTGTGGATGGAGTACGCGAATATGGAGCGCATCCAGCATGAGTTCCAGGAGACAGTTGCTCTGTGGACACAGGCCAAGCTCGAGTCCCATTCTGTGCCTTGCAGCTCTTCAACCCAGCTGGATTTCACGGACCCTTTGCTGGGTGAGTACTATGACATCAACCCTTTGAAAGAAAGAGTGCTTGAATCGGCGTTAATGAAGGCTAAGGTTTCCACACTTTATCTCTCCAATGAGAATTGTTCTTTAAGAGTTCCCTGTTTGAAAAAAAGTTATAAAAATAAAAATAAAATACATTGTTTAAGTTGCTAGGGAAAAACAGATGTATATTTTTACTTGTCTGCCACTAAGGGATAGAACCCAAGCCCTGAATGGCATAAACAAGATTGGTGATGAATTATCTTTCATGAAGGAAGTTTAGAGGCAGGCGGCTCAGAGCAGTAGGATGGCCTGGTGATGCGTGAAGCTCGGTTCCCTTCTCTTGCTGCCTCACAGTCCTGTAAGTGACTCTACCTCCAAATCTAATGACTGCTCACCTTGTCCTCTTTGCTTACACGTTGCAGCAGCAGGAAGGAAGTCTCCATAAAAGAGTTGCTTCAAGAAGGTGCCCATAGATTGTCTAGTTAATCCTCATTGGCCCAGACCTAACCACACATCTGTCTGCCACTGAAAGTGAGGGCTCCCACCCAGGACTTAGTTCTTTTCAATGCTTTAAATATAGCCAATCTGGGGCCTTACCATGGGATAGAAAGGCTTTAGGTTCTTTTTTCCTCTTCTCCCTCCCTCCCTCCCTCCCTCCCTCCCTTTCTTTTTGAGATCTGGTCTCACTGTGTACCTCTGGCTGGCCATAACTTGCTGTCTTAGATCAAAAGGAACTCACAGAGATCCCCCTGCCTCTGGCCATTGAGTACTGGGGTTACAGGCGTGCTTCTTTAAAGGCTGCTTGTTTCTTGCATTGATTTTTCTAGAAAGACTGTGCATTTAAATTATAAGTTAATGTGTCAGGCCAGGTAACAAAGGCCATTTAACCTACAGTTGCTGTATATGCCCAATTTTAAAACATGAAAAATTGTATCTGTTTATCTTTAATATTAATTGTGGAATATATTTTTACAATGTAAGACATATAACAACATTGTAAATTATTGTTAACATATTATGATTACAGTGTACTGAACCATTGAGGTGATCAGTGGAGAGGCAAGGATGTGCTTTATTTCAATTGCCCCAGTCTACTTGTCAGTTAAGGAACAAAAGGTCCTCTCTGGCTTGAGTTCACATCTGTTGAACAGTTTTATCTAAGGCACCAACACTTTCTGAAATTCCAACATTTCTCTCCTTGTTTTTCTCCCAGAAATAGTTTTGTGATTGTAAAATCTGTATGTACACATATGAAAAGCTCTTTGGAGAGGAACAGAGGAGGATTTGAAAGCTGCCTTCAGCTTACCCACATGCCAATGACTGGCTTTGGCACCCACATGGTGGGTGACTGAGGCAGGCAGCCATTGGGGTCGGTGTTTAGAGCCGCTGACCAGGGTGGATCCAGATACCTACAGGGGCGGCTGCCAAAGGCAGTGATGAGAGAAGCTGCTTAGCAGACTGTTTCCTGAGGGAACAGAGCTTAAGTTACTGGGCTGGCTCTGTCTGTGACCATCAGAGAAACTAACTCTTGTAACTCCTTGGGGCCAGTGAGAAAGAAAAGGTAAGAGAGAAAAATCAATCAATCAATGAATCAATCTCTCTCTCTCTCTCTCTGTTACATTCTCTCTCTCTAAACGGATGAAACAAAAGGCAGAGTCCATATACACAGATATCCATGCATGCATACATACAGGCATATAGACCTACAGACAGACATATATACATTCACACACAGAATTCATAGAGCAAAGCCGCAGGAAGCAGGCTCCAGGTGTTCCACAGATACATACTTAAGTGCACACAGCTGGTGGATGGAAGGAAGCTTGGTGAACGGGAGAGGGTGCCAGCCACAACACTTTTTATTTCTTCTATCACTTATAAATATATCCCAGCAAAACCTTTCAAGCACTATTTACTTACAATGGGATTACATTCTAGATTTCTTCTAGTGAATGATATGAAAAGACAGTGTGTGTTCCACTGCCTTTACAAGAATTAACATTACATAGTTCAGGTAAAGAAAGCAAATTATTCTTAAAAAAGACTACGTCCATTCATAACCAAGCAACTTGCTATAGATTAATGAAGAGTGAGCAACCAAGGTAGTTTTCTTAGCCAGTTTCTCTTACTTGGCAAGTAGCAATTTGCAGTTACAAAGAAAGAAGTAATTATTTTATTATTTGTCTTTAAAAGTAATCTTGTAAAAATCTTTTAAAAAATCACAAATATAAATTTTTATATAAAAATCAGCCATATGTACCTTCAATCCTCAAAATACATATCTACTCATCAGCAACTCTTTTTTTTTAAAGATTAATTTATTTATTATATATAAGTACACTGTAGCTGTCCTCAGACACACCAAAGAGGGCATCGGATCCCATTACAGGTGGTTGTGAGCCAGCATGCAGTTGCTGGGATTTGAACTCAGGACCTCTGGAAGAGCAGTCGGTGCTCTTAACCGCTGAGCCATCTCTCCAGCCCACAGGAAACTTATCTTTTTCTTTTTTCTTTTTTTTGGAGCTGGGAACCGAACCCAGGGCCTTGCGCTTGCTAGGCAAGCGCTCTACCACTGAGCTAAATCCCCAACCCCAGCAACTCTTACTAAATCACATCAGGAAGCTAAAGGCAAAAGTGGGTGTAAGAAATCAGTCACGGCCAGTCCAGTCTAAGCGAGAGTCACGTCTGCCACGGAACTTGGTAAGGTCGAGTGGGCTCAGAAACCCTGGCACCCACCTGAGGATGGCGGGTTTGACCTACTCTCTACCAGACTCCTGGCCTAGAACCCATGATCACAAATCTCTGTATAAAGGGCGTGGGCACTGGTCACTCAGCACAGAACAGAGTTCTCCATGCTAACGAGCTGTCTGGATGGGCCCTGAGGGCTTAGCCGAGGCTTCCGGGCCTGGACATCCCTTCCTGAGAAAGGCCTTTGATCTCTGGTCTACCCTGAGGAAGTGCTATGCGTCTGTCTTCTACTACGACCAGTGAGCAATGTGGATAAGCCGGGACTGTCTCTCATCAGGGACTGCCGTGGGGGACACGCGGTTTCCAGTGATGACTGAATGCCCAGGAGTTATGGAACCCCAGCTTTGGCCTCAGCCCGCATCATTTCCCAGCCATGCCGGGGTCCTCATCCTAGGCTGTGTTTTTCTGCCCACTGAGAGGTGTATCAGCCTTAGCCTATTGCCTGATGCTGGCACAGGGTGAAATGCAGCCTAGCGCTCTGCGTTTAGTCTGCCTGAGCAGAGTTCACACCCCACTGGTGAGATGGAACAGGGACCCACGAGCCACTGGGGGGTGCCCTTTTTAAATTTTAGTTCTTGGTGTTGGACTACTGATGTTTGTGTAATCAGCAGTTGATGGACTGATCTCTCTCTCAGCTGTGCTCCTGATTACCTACCTCCTAGTAGCCTATTATTAGATTTGTGGGATTTATTCAGAACTCAGAAGAACCACATGCTTACCCATCCATTTAAGTGCCTTCTGATTAAGGAGCTATTCTGAAAGTCTTTAACGCTCTTTTCAGAATTCACAGATTACGGCTTTATCTACTTAATGCATTGCCACCCGTTGGTATCTGTGACTGAGTGTGGCTTTTCTTTCAGCTAAAGAAAGGGTCCTAAGTAACCTACAGAGGCATGAGGCTCCGCATCCTCCTCTTGTTCTGCACCCCATGAGGCCTCCTGTGCCACTCATTTCCTCAGCCGTGCTGCTGGCTCAGAAGGATGCCACCCAGCTGATGTGCGCAGACCTGAATCTGTTGCAGCAGCAGGCCAGGTAAGACGTGGACGGGAGAACTGTACTTTCTGCTGTGGCTTTGTCAGCCCTGATGACCTTGGTCATGGGCTGGCTTCTCATCAGCGTTCTTGCCTCTGCACAAGTCCAGTAGTTTACTCTCAACTGAGTTGTGACAAGTCTGTTGGGTTTTGTGGTTTTTTTTTTTAAACATTTCATATACATGTGTGTTTCTGCATGTGGGTGTGAACATCGAAACCCAAGCCCCACAAAGGCCAGAAGTGTTGGATTCCCAGGAGTTGGAATTACAGGCAGTTATGTGCCACCTCAAATGGGTCCTGGGAGCTGAGCGTGGGTGCTGTGGAAGTGCAGTTGTCGCTGTAATTCAAGTGTGAAAGCTTTGTCTGTTCCAGTTCTAGCTCCCAAGTGACTGACAAAAGCTGTTAAGTTTACTGTCAGGCTGCAGCACTGCGCCTGGCCGACAGCCATATCTCCCAGCCCTCTAAGCTATCTGCTTCTCAGCCACGGGCCCCGAGTGACTTGCAGTTTGAGTCTCACTCTGGCTTGCACTGCTCCATGTGTGCCCTCATGGTGACCTGCTCATCACAACCCTTCTGGACCTTTGCCTCATAGCCACCTCTTTCTCCTCTTGGGACCCCTGGCAGGGAAACTGGTCTTCCTGTGTCCTCTGCCTAGTTGTAGGCTGGGCAGCCTTTATCACCAGTCAGAGGTAATTGGGAGCGTTCTTGACACGACACCGATCCAGGAGAAGGTTCGATACTCACCACAGTGCAAGTGTCCGACTGTGACCAGAGCTCAGGGCACAGAGTGTATATACAGTGCCAGAGGCGTCCTCCATCCTGTGGTGCATGTGCTTGCTGACCCACCTCTCCAGTCCCGGCATCGTCTTTTCATTTCATGTTCTATGGCGCTCTCCTGTGCTGTCAGTCTCAGATGTCTCCTGTGGGGTTTTTCTGGCTCAGACATTTCATACTTCCTTTCAGAGCACTGTCTGACACTGCAGAGCTGCTCTTGCAGGCTGCATGAAGCTCGCATTCTTGTGTCAGGCTTTGCTCTTCTCCCTCAGTGTTTTAGAAAACTGACATAGGTACCTGGTCACAGGGCAGGAGTCATTGTTCAGTTACATGGCGCATACAGAAGAGCCGACTGTTTAAGGTTTGGTTCTTACTTGAGGAGTGTGTGTGGATAAGACTTTTATTAACAACAAGCTTAGCTTTTTTTTTTTTTTTTAAGATTTATTTATTTATTATATATAAGTACACTGTAGCTGTCTTCAGACACACCAGAAGAGGGCATCAGATCCCATCACAGATGGTTGTGAGCCACCATGTGGTTGCTGGGAATTGAACTCATGACCTCTGGAAGAGCAGTCAGTGCTCTTAACCACTGAGCCACCTCTCCAGCCCACAAGCTTAGCTTTATAAGTTCCTGGAGTCTTTTCTTTTATTGACAGTTTTCTTTGGCTACATTTGATTCAGGCATTTGATGATTATATGTTATACACATACATGAGTATTTGCTAATATATTACTGTCATGTTATATCCATGTGTGCATGTGTGGTAATGTGTGGTACTGAACTACAAGCTATGGAAGGGTCTGAGCTGCCATGTGGATACTGGGTATTGATGATATTAAACCTAGGTCCTCAGGAAGACCAGCCAGTACTATTGAAGCTGAGCCCCCTCTCTAACCCCAGCCTCTTGATCACTTTAACATAGCCTTTCTTGACTTTGTTTTCCCACGTGGGTTACTCTTCAGAACTGCCACTCTCCGGGAGTCACAGCAGGTTGCCTTGGACGGTGAGCTGTTGGAGGCCATGCCCAAACAGTATGTTAACCGAGAAGAGCAGGCCACCCTGCATCTGGAGTGCAGAGGCAGCAGTGGCAAGAAGTGCCAAGGAGCAGCGGTCGTGACAGTTCAGGTGAGGTTCTTTCATTTCTTCATAATGAGGGGATTTTAATTGAGCCCCCTTATATTGGCATATTGTTGCGAAAGATACAAAGGAGAACACGTGACCTGTGTCCGGACCAGTTTTAGAGTTTTATGAGAGCGAAAATACACAGAGAGCAAACTAGATTGTCTTCAGTTTCGCAAGCTAACAAAAGACTCAGTCGGTGACGGGTGTGTCCTGTCAGAGAATCCTTAGTGAGGAGTCCAAAAGGAGGAGCGTTCCCAGGACGCCTGAGTTTAACATTCTGACGGTGCTACTTTGGGAGCAGTTAGACGACATAGTGGAGTGGATTTCTGTGTTGCTGTTAGGTCCGGTGTAGATCAGTTAGTTTTAGGTGTTCTGGGGATTACTATTCCCCAGGTCAGGGTTCACATGGGGAAGGTGGTCGCCAGTGCTGACAGGGCTGAAGCTGATGGTAGCTACTGAGGACAATCGAGGGAAACAGACTTGGGCAGAGCTTGCCAATACATACATGAAATACGTATCAATCTGTTTAAAAAATTCAACTACCTGTCGCTGTTACACCAGCAGTGTAGACAGAGGTTGGTTCTGAGATGTCGTTAGTTCAGGATGGGTCCTGAGCCCAAGCTAGCCTGGAGAGCACTTAACTTCACTGTCTAAACGTTTTCTGTCTTATTGGACTCTCCCAACAGTGCAGTGAGGGGTGTGTTGTTACCTTCATTTCCATAGGGGTACCTCACCCTCTACAGCGTTACCTGAGCTGCTAAAGGGACATCTGGAGGAGGAGTGCTTGCTGCCTGACTACACTCGCATACAGAACATAACACTTCATGGTAGCTTTGAGAGCTGAGCCGTTTGTCCACTTATTCTTGAGTATCTTTTAGAAATGCCCGCCCCTTCCTTCTCAGATCCACACTGAATGTTCCAGTTTATTCCAGTTTAGAAATGCCCGCCCCTTCCTTCTCAGATCCACACTGAATGTTCCAGTTTATTCCAGTTTAGAAATGCCCGCCCCTTCCTTCTCAGATCCACATTGAATGTTCCAGTTTATTCCAGTTTAGAAATGCCCGCCCCTTCCTTCTCAGATCCACATTGAATGTTCCAGTTTATTCCAGTTTAGAAATGCCCGCCCCTTCCTTCTCAGATCCACATTGAATGTTCCAGCTTATTCCAGTTTAGAAATGCCCGCCCCTTCCTTCTCAGATCCACACTGAATGTTCCAGTTTATTCCAGTTTAGAAATGCCCGCCCCTTCCTTCTCAGATCCACACTGAATGTTCCAGTTTATTCCAGTTTAGAAATGCCCGCCCCTTCCTTCTCAGATCCACACTGAGTGTTCCAGCTTATTCCAGCTTATTCCAGCTTATTGCTTTACAGGAAGTTCCGGGCTTGGAGTTTTTGTTTTTTGTTTTTTTTCCACGATAGAGCTTCTGTGTGTAGCCCTGGCTATAGACCAGGCTGGCCTCAGGCACACAGAGATCCTCCTGCCTCTGCTCGCCGAGATGTAAGGGGCAGGCCTCTCTCTCATGTGAGCAGCCGGGGTCTGCAGTAAATGTTAGCACCAGGCAGGGCAGGAGTAGCAAAGCCAACACTGACTGTCTCTTCATCTCCAGAAAAGGAGAGCATGGTCTTGTGTGTAAGAACTCCTGAACTGAACGTTTTTTGTAACCTGGTGTTGTATTAATTTTGAGATGAAAAGGAATCTCTTGTGAAAATACTTTCGAAGTGACTTTCCGCTGAGGGAGGTGAGCAAGGTGGTAGAGTAAGCACAAGCATACACAGTGCTCGTGCCTTCCTCTCTCAGAGAACGGCTGATGTTACTCAGTAAGGGAGGGCACGAGGGCTCAGTAGAGTAAAGGTGGTGGGGATGACGGGTCCACAGGGGCAGGTGTGGAGGCTATGTCTGGGGCCATAACTTCACTAGAAACATTCCAGTCCTGTAAGGGAAGTTCTAGTTTTCTCTGGCTGTACTCATTTGTCCAGTGCTCTGACTGTCATTCAGTTTGGGAAAATCCAGAAGTGGAGAATTGTCTCCAGTGGCAAATTTGCTAAAAATGCAGATGTGTCAGTGGAGCTAAAACATGGAGAGAGCAACCAACTTGTAGTCGAGACTTGAAAAAAAAATATAGAACCACTCCTAATTGTCTCTGCATAGTACTTTCTGGTTGATATTTTTAGGAATCAAAGATAAAATTATGTTTTATCATATTAAACATTAACAGCTAAGAGCATGGTAGAATAAAAGGGAAACTCACAACCAAGAAGTTCGGGTTCAGGCATGGAAGGACTTCGTAGTTCTACATCTAGATGTCTGTCTGCCTACATCAATCTCATTTTTACCCTCCAGGCCTGTCTCTCCTACTCTTCCTCTTTCCCGCTCTCCATAGTTCTTCTGTGCACTCCGTCCTCCCTGCTCTGTGCAGTCCCTCCTCTCTGCTCTGTGCAGTCCCTCCTCCCTGTTTTTTGCAGTCCTTCCTCCCTGTTCCCTGCAGTCCCTCCTCCTTGCTCTGAGCAGTCCCTCCTTTGTCCTGCTCTCCTGAGGAAAGTCTAGCCTTGTTTTCATTTTTCTCACACACTGCAGCCCACTCCTACTTCCCACCTAGTTTCTTTCCACATATATTGCTTTGACCTGTGGAGCCAATTTAAAGTGACTCCCTTCTGTTTGTGTTTATTGCTACGTACCCAGTAGCTTAGCAGTGTGGGTCTGAGCCATCATGCTAGGCTTCCTGCGAATAGCCCTCTCATATTACTCATTCTTCCATCATTCATCTCTCTAGTCTCAGCTCTGACTACACTTCCGGGCTTTAAACCCATATTGGCTCTCCAGGTCTACAGCCCTTTATAGCCCATTTTGATTTTCCTTTTACAGAGCAAGAGAATCCCATTTTGAAACTCTTGACTATTTCTCAAGCAGTCCGGGTTTAGCCACTGAGCTTTATCCACTCTGAGATACACGTGGTCACACTGGTGCACACCCTGCTGCTTCTGTCCTGTTCCACACACGCCTTTCTTAGCCTTCACACCCACTGCTGCAGCGTGCATTGTGAGAGGTCTGTTCTGGTCAGACTGACGAGCCGTACCTCTCCTGTACTTAATGTGTCGTAGTCACCTTTCCTCTTCCCCTGCCAGGCAGATTCTGTGGGAACAGTTTCCTTACTCGTGTGTATCATCTCTCCATACCGTCTAGGGCACCACGGGCACGGTCTTGTCAGGCCGTGACAGTGATGCTGCGTGTGTCATGAACTCTGTGGCTGTCCGCAGGCTTCGAGTCACATGAGCTCAGTGACTTCATATCTGTGTTGACCGTGCTTCACAGTCAGCAGGTGCCTTCCCTGGGCTCCTGAGGGAGCTCTGCAGAGAGCGTTTGGCTATGAGTGATGTGGTGAGGCTTTTTCTAGTAAGCTGCACTCGTTCTTTGCTTACGATTATCTTTTGGTCTTAGGCACTCTAATGCTTCAGGGACAAATCCCACTCGACTCTTACTTGGCCGCAGGCTCCCGTTCTAGAAGAGCAGAAGGATGTTGCATGTGTGACCCTAGATGACCTTTGCATACTGTAGACTTCTGAGACACTTGCTTACAGTAGCTCAGTAAACTTTTACAGACTGAGAATGAGTTACAGAAACAGGTTCACATTTACTAACAGACTTTCCAGGTAACACAGCTACGTCATTCGGTTAGAATCATCATGGTCCATCAAAAGCCAATTTTCAGTGTTGTTGTTACTGCTATTGTTGTGTTGCCTGGGATTGAACCTAGGGCCTCATACATGCTGGACAAGTGCTTTATCACTGAGCTCCATCTCCAGTCCTCATATCCCCCTGTGTCCGGGACTGGTGTTTCTCAGTCAGTGCTGCTTTAACTGTTTCTGAAGACAAGCAGTGTGCGCCACAGGAGTTGGTAATGACGGGAACACCTCACTTTAAATGACCACGTGCACTACTCTGTCTGACTCTGTCATTATAGAATCCGTGATCTTAATTGAGCATTTTGTTCTAGATCAGTTTCTAAACATTAATTTCATGGAAAAAGTCATTTTACAGTCAAAAATTTCAAATATAAAAGGTCCATTTATAAAGATTTTGTATTCATTTTCCTAATAACAATTTTCTGGGTATTTATTTCCAGCTGTCTGTGAGTCTTTGGCCTGGTGTAGTTTATCTGGAGATATCTTAGAGAGGCCGAGTGTGTTTCATGAGGAGAGAGGCGTGTCTTCTGTGGTCTCCAGTCCAGCAGCAGCTTTTCATCCAGTGATCTTCCCTGAGGAAGTGGAGTGATTTATGAATGGCTCTTTTGTTGTTAGTATTGAAGGGCGTGTTTGCTAGACCCAGGATTGATTTATTCTCAAGTGAACAATTTTTCCACTCCTAGAAATAAAAGGTGGAAAAGACCCACGGAGGGCCTCCTACTTCTTTAAAACCGTGTGAAAGGACATGTTTTGGCCAACTTTTCTTTGATTTATTAAAATTACTGAAACGGAGGGGCTCCCACCATGCTGCTTTGATCTATTTTCTCCAGCGTCTTGGAGTCCTTCATGCTTCTCATACCTATTTTTAGTGGTGGGAAAGTGTGCAGACTTATGCAGCATTGGTGAGTTACATAACAAAGTTATGGTGAAAGGGAAGATAGGTTCGCTTAAAGGTCTGCTGTGTGGAACAGACAGGACCGGTGCTCTTCAAGACTCTGAATGTAGCATTCGTGAAGGTTTCATTTAAACACGTTAAGTTAAAATAGTTTACACAGGGTGTAATAATGGCCGTGGTAGCTGAGGACCAGTTCTGAGTGGGTGGATCCATGAGGTTAAATGCCACTGCCTACCCGTGTGATGAGAAAGTCTGAGAGGGAAGGACTTCACCATCTCAGTTGTGCCTCAGGATCAGTCCCACCTTAACACCGGCTGTCCACCAGGTCCTCCAGGTCCCTGCCCCCGACTCTCCGGTGACTGGACCATCTTATTCTGTTCCCACACCTGAAATCTGTCTAAGACATTTTCCTGTCTGCTCACCTGGCCCTCCTCAACTCCAGCAGCCAGTTTAACAGGAGGTGTGTCTCTCACTTTCCTTTTGACCACGCCCTTCCTCCTACTTAGTTCCGATTTAATAGGAAAGCTACAGAAGAGGCGTTGTTGCGGTGGCTGCCTACTGCAGCATGGCACTCCATGACAAGTACTCAGTCCCTTCCTGCTCTGGCCACCAGGCTGCACAGTAGCATGCATGGCTTTCGGCCAGCTAAGTGTGCGTTCCCTTTTGTCAGTGAACTGGAAGGGCTGAGCTAGTGTCAGATTCTCTTGCACACAGGTACCAATAGGAATTCCAACCATAGTGATAATCCTTTTCATTAGCAATAAAGAGGCTTTTGAAGATCAGCCTTTAAAACTCTGTCATCCTGAGCATGACTGTGCTAAGGGCTGATACCAAGGGGAGAGGCCTAGGTCTCAGTCTTCCTTGTTTCTTGGGTGTTTTCATTCGTTCTGTGTGACAGATATGAATCTAGAGGCACCAGTCAATCACTTTCCAGTTGGGGTACTTACAGTTTTTCTTTTCTACCACTGAAGTAATGAACCCTGTGTGGGCATACAAATGTGAGTTCTAGGATAAAAGAATATAGTGTGGTTGGGAAGATGGCAGTTGCTGTGTACTCATAGGGAGCCAGATGCCAAGCACCCATGTTAATAGTGCAGGACAGATGCAGTAGCCTGCCCGGTCCTCAGTGCTTCTGAGGCAGTCACAGGGAATCCCTGGGGCAAGGTGGTTAGCAAGTTTAGCCCCATTGGTATGTATTAGGTTCAAGTGAGAGAAGACACCCACCATCAAACTCTTGTGTCTACATGCATTTGCCCTTGCATCTGTATATGCTTGTGAACACACATGTACTCGTGACTCTTACATGCTATGAACATACATGCATACCATGTACATACAGACATGGCAAACAAAGTAATAATCATTAAAAAAAGAGCACAGTATATTCTTTGTGATTAGATAGGCTATGCATCTGTGATGGCCTTCTGGTCTAATAACTGTTGCCTTGAAGTTGGGCCCAGGGTGCCCAATTTGGAGCATTTCCTGAAGATATTTTACTATGAGCACTTGTGACACAGAACTCTTCTAGTTAAAAGCCACTGACACCAACCAGGAAGCAACCTCATATCTATCTTTGTGGTGCATCCTGGGCCTAGGATATCCTATGCATCTATTCATATCCTAAAAAGAAGACCAAAAATGCACAGACAAAACCACAGTCAGTTAAGAGGAAGGCTGTGTTAGTAACTACCTCTGGTGGGGAAAGACACAATTTTTAAAAGAATAGACTTTTGATAAACTTTTTTCCCCCACAAAGCTCCTTTAATTCTTATTTTTCACATTATCTTAGTTAGGGTTTTACTGCTGTGAACAGACACCATGACCAAGGCAACTCATATAAGGACCACATGTAATTAGGGCTGGCTCACAGGTTCAGAGGTTCAGTCCATTATCATCAAGGTGGGAACATGGCAGCATCCAGGCAGGCATGGTGCAGGAGCTGAGAGTTCTACAACATCATCTGAAGGCTGCTAGCAGAATGCTGACTTCCAGGCAGCTAGGATGAGAGTCTTTATAGTCCACACCCACAGTGAGGGACCTACTCCAACAAGGTCACACCTTCTAATAGAGCCACTCCCAGGGGCAAGCATATACCAACCATCACACACATGTTTCCTAAGAGTCAGACCAATTGACCAGGAACTAATCTGTTGGCCGGTTGTTCTTTCTTTGACATGCAATTGATTGGGTTCATCCCCCTTCCCAACCATATTGCTTAAGAGAAGTTGTGAAAATATATTAAAATAGATATCATTGTCTCTGCAAACTAGCCTCCTTTCTCAGTGCCCCTTGCCCACTACCTACCAAGAGATTAAAAGAAAAAGATGTGCAGGGCAGAAAAATAAGAAATATCCTGACCGCTGCTCAGAGTTCTCTTCTCAGTGAGGGAAGATGCTATTTGCTGGTTCTGTTGTTTGATGGGATTTGAACAAGTGAAACATAAGAAAAATAGGATATGTTTTATCAAATATTCTTAATTATTGATAAGAGTTCATCATTAGATCAGTTTATAGGCAAATATATAGACATAAGCTTTGATGTTTTTGTAAGAAAATGCCTTTAAGCCAGGTGTGGTGGCACATGTCTGAAGTGCAAACACTTGGGAGTTTAGAGGCGAGGGAATCAGGAGTTCAAGGTTCGTCTGGGCTAAAGAGTGAGTTTTAGGCCAGCAATGTTATGTGAGTCCTTATAGAACACACAAATGATAAAAGAAAAATTATATTTAATTTAGATTTGACTCAACATAAAAAATGAGTTCTTTAATAGTTCTACTCTAAGTGATGGGGGTTGAAATTAGAGCCTGTGTAGTAGGCAAGTACTCTTATCTCTGAGGGCTACAGTTCCATCCCTCGCCCTCGCTTTTCTTTTTAAGTTAATGTCACGGTCTCTATGTGCAGCACAGGCTGACCTTGAACTCATAATCCTTCTGCTTCTGTCTTGTGCTAGAATAATCATCGATAGTTTTTGACATATTTTCCTCATTCATTTTACATTCAATCAAGTTGGGTTAAATTGTATTATTGACTATAATAGTCTTCTCTGCATCATATGCCAGTGTACTTGTAATAAAATTCTAAAAGCATTAGGAGGAAAGAAGACTGGCGAGGGCTGCCTGTGGTAGATCATACCTCTAACCCTAGCACTTGGCAGCTGAGGCAGAAGGATTGCCATGAGTTTGCAGCCAGCTTGGGCTGTAGAGTTAGACCACTTCAGAAAAAAAAAAAAAAGCAAACAATAATAACAAGAAGTCTGCTGATTCCTTGAATTGTTGTTAGTTTGAAGGCATGTGCAAGAATGAAGCCATAAGCCAGCAGGTCCATGTTCTGCAGAAAGAAGTGTGGCAGTTCCAAGCAGAAGCTGCTCAGCCCCCAGCGCTAAATGTTGTAGAGGCCGCTGTGCATGCAGAAAACTTGATCACGTGAGTCCTGCGGCCTCCATTCCAGAGTTGGCCTTGCTGTTGATAGAGTCATGCATGTTACCTGACCTCGTTATGTCACACCTCGGAAACTAGGGCTGCGGGTCCCATCTGGCGAGCGCTCTGCTTTTATAAGTGGTTTTACTGGAGGATGGCATCCCTGTCTCTCATAAGGCTATGACTCATGGGCTTCAACAACAGGTGCGACTATTTCTGATGCTTGCCTTATGGCCCACAAACATACAATATTTCCTGTCTGACCCTCTCGAACTTAGAAACCCTTGAATTGTAAGATGATCTGTACATTGGAACTCAGTGATTGGGGGTAAGCCTCTTCAGTTTGCCCTGGAGTCATCCTCACCCAGAGGTGACTGCCGTCAACTGACATTGTAAAATGAAGCTCACCACCATTGCTTACAGGGATGAGGCCTTTTCACTTGCATGTGGTTTTCTGAGAGCTCCTGGCACACGTTCTCCTTTCCTAAAGCCAGCTGGACAAAACTTGGGAGGAAGTTATCTTAATTTCACATCACTGCGCTTCGTGCCAAGCCACTGATCCCTTCAGCAAATGGGGATGGTGGGTAGAGGGCATTGAAGGCCCCTGTGGGGGCTTGGGAAGGATTAGACCAGGTTAACCACAGGTTAGTATTTTTATCACTGGGAAGGTACTACAAAGCGTGAGCATTAGAAGAAAGTCTTAGGAAACATTTGTAGGCGCATTTGTTCTATGTGCACGAGTATTTTTCCTGCATGGATGTCCTTGTTCCACTTGTGTGCCTGGTGCTCACCTCACCCTCGGGCATAGTTTAGATTTTAAAATGTAGAGAGATCAACATACTTATATTTTAAAACATTCAAAAGTCAAGGAACTGAATACACACAGTATATGAAAACTTTAATAAATGTCAGAATGTTAATTGTCCTTATAATAGCAGCTGACTTTTATTTTCTCTAGGGAAGTATAAAAGCATTGCTGTGTCTCTAAAGCGACTTTTTAGGTAATTGATGGACACACATTTGCCACATGAGATATTTTTAAGGTGTTATTTGCAGAGGTCTCTGGAGACTCTTACAGATACTGCCCGAGGAGTGTCGGAAGCCAGAGACATTGGAGAATATGGATTCTTTACTGTAGACATGTTGTGCTCACGTTTCCCCACAGGGCCTTAGTGAACACTTATAAGTTACAGCCTACGCCTGGAGTTCAGAAAGTTGGCATCAGCCTTTTCTTTACTGTGGTGGACTACGTGAGTGAGGAGACCCAGCGCCATCCTCCTACCAGGCAGTTCTTCACGTCGTGCATCGAGATCTTGGGACAGGTAAGGCTTTCCCAGCTGATCGTGTGTGGACAGGCAGTGTCCCTAGTGTCAGAGTCCCTACAGTCAGAGGCCTCCTGAGAACCGCTGGCTCCCTGTGGTGTTGGTAGGCTTTGGCACAGAACGTTGCTCCTTCTTCAGGAGAGGTTAGGTTACTCACATTTGAAAGATGGGGGCAGCAGATTCTGGCATAGGTTGTTGGTGTTGGTAACAATTACATTGTTAATGTTATCATTCGCAACATAGTTTCCAATTAGTGTTAAGGTTTGTCCTCACTCGAATGACTCTGTATAGCTAATTCCATTCCCCTCATAGTCCTTGAAAATGATCGAGCCCAATGAGTCCTAGTGGCATAGCCTGTAACTCCACTACTTAGGGTCCCAAGTCTGCCTAAGGCCACAGTCTAACCTGACCAACTTAGTAGGACATTGTCTCAGAAAGGTCATAAAACAAACAAAAACCAAAAAAAGGTAGGGGTCATAGGTTAGTGGTGAAGTACATGCCCAGCATGCATGAGAGACTTTAGTCCAGTTCCCAGTATTGCTATTCATTTCAACATTCGTATTGCTTTTGTGCTTGTGTGTATGTGTGTTACACAAATATGTGTAGGCATGGAGGCCAGAGCTTTGCCACTTTCTGACTTGAGACAAGTTCTGTCACTGAATCTTGAGTTAGGCTGGTCACCTTGTGACTTCATGTCTTCACCTCCAACCTCTGTCAGTTTCAGGCACACATAGCTACTGCGCCTGGCATTTCATGTGGCTGCTGGGATCACACACAGGTCCTCAAACTTGCACAGCATTCGCCCTTCTCCCAAGCTGTTTTCCCAGCTCTCTGCAGCTCAGGTTCCTACAAATTACGTGTCCTTTGATGTGTTCATTGGCAAAGCGTGTGTGTGTGTGTGTGTGTGTGTGTGTGTGTGTGTGTGTGTGTGTGTGTGTGTGTGTGTGTGTGTATGTGAATGTGCATGTGAGTGTATGAGTATATGTGTGAGTGTGTGTGTGTGTATGTGTGTGTGTATGTGAGTATATGTGTGTGTGTGTCTGTGTGTGTGTATGTATGAGTATGTGTGTGTTGCTGATTATTTTCCTTTGTACATTTTTTGGGGTTTGATTTGATTGAAAGAGTTCTTTGAAGGCTTTTAGCCTAGTGTTTAGAAAGCAATGTATTTTTCTATTTCAGTTTCTTTTTCATTTTATGATTCTTTTGTCCACTAAAGTTAAAATTTTATATAGCCATACCATGAGCTCTGCCTATAATTTTTTAATTATTTATTTTATGTATGTTAGTGCACTGTCGCTGTCTTCAAACAAACCAGAAGAGGGCATCAGATCCCTTTAAAGATGACTGTGAGCCACCATGTGGTTGCTGGGAATTGAACTCAGGACCTCTGGAAGAGCAATCAGTGTTCTTAACCACTGAGCCATCTCTCCAGCCCCTGCTTGTTATTTTTGTTGTGATCAACATTAGCAAAACTTTCCCAACCCTGAGCTGCTTAGAGAATCACTTAGATTCTAGTGCATTTTAGCCTTTCGGCCACATTAATTTATTATTATATCATTCATTATCATTATTGAGACAGGGTCTCACTTTTTAGCTCTGGATGGCCAGGAACTCACTATGTAGACCAGGCTGTTTTCAAACACACAGAGATGCCCCTGTGTCTACTTCCCTAGTGCTAGGATTAAAGGTTCACGGTTTTTGGTATCTTTTTATTTTACATCTTCATTTGCAAAAATTATTTCAGCTTATTTAGTACCCTTGAAGACTAACTGCTTAAAATAAGAGAGAAGGGAGAATTGAGCAGCCTCCTCCTTTGCTTTGCCCAGGTGTTTATTAGCGGCACTAAGTCCGAGTGCAAGAAGTTACTACAGACCATCCTGAAGAACAGGCGGCTGTGCTCTCTGCTCTCTCCTTTCTTCACTCCCAATGCTGCGCCCGCCGAGTTCATCCCACTGTACGAGAAAGTGGCCAAGTGTCTGAGCGAGGACAACAGTGACCTGGTCTTCATGCTGCTCACCAAGGTGCTGATAAGTTGCGGGGAGCATCAGGGATGGCTGCCCCTCCCCATGCCACAGAGCCATGGGGATTGGCCACCAATCCCTTACACATCGCATGGTCTTTGAATAGCCTGACTTTACAGCCTTCCCTTTGTGGGAAGGGGGTGGCTGTACTGTATAGACAGTCTTATTGCACATAGGGTGAATCCCCAAAGGATCACATCCCAGCTTTCTTTGAAAACTTTGTACAGTTATGAATATTCCTAATGAGAGTTTAATAATCCTTTTAGACTTATCCTGAATCTGTGACTATGTAGTTTGGTCTGTGTTACTGTGTGTCAGACTCTTGGGTTTTGATTAAGCCCAGTCTAAGCGAGCTCCCCTTGTCCTCATTTTGAGGAGAAGACTCTGAGAGCACGGCTGTGATGTGAGTAGCAGAGGGTGTCAGTGCTTCAGCCATGCTTTTGTCACACCGATGAAGTGGTGACTCTGGCACTTTTTAGGGCTAAGAGACTGACCTCAGTCCACAGCAGAGGTGAATATGTTTTACAGTGTGGAGAATTGGGAGATTCCAACAGTGTGGATTGTGTAAACTTAGGTAGGTAATGATGTCAGTACAACCACGGCTGTTAGATAAGCTCTTCAGTGCTTCGTGGTTCCGACACTGTCAGTGAGGGAGGAGCAGCTCTGAGCTCTGACCAGGGCTCAGAGAGACTTTCTGGGAAGACAGAAATGCATGGAATTCCAGAAACAGAGTGGAATGGTACTTCAGTAGTGAGCTGGTAGTCAGTGGGGGGTTTCTGTTCTTGTCTTGTGTGTGCAGTGTGTTGTGTGTGTCAAACCTAAGGGCTGTGAACATTCAAGGTGAGCGTCGTGCTTCTGATCTGGGCCTTACCTAGCCCCAAGTAAGGTTTGATGTTGAGGAGGTTGAGGCTCTAATGGCTTCCCTCAGAGCTCAGGTAAGGAGTGGGGATGGCGGCATCATGGTGCCCATCGCTCATGTCCGTGCACACTTTAGTTCTGTTAGCAGCAGGGACTGCTCCGCTGCCTTTGGTTTTTAAATTTGCACAGACCTCTCTGCTGCATCTAATTTTCTGACATAAATAAAATGGCTTCTTGTTTCTGTTTTGTTTTAGTTCGATGTTCAGCAGTGGTTAAGCAGCACTAAACCCCCTCTGTCTGACCGCACCAGGCTCCTGGAGTCCATTCACTTGGCACTCACTGCCTGGGGCCTTGAACCAGAGGAAGATATTATGATGCCATTTAATCTTTTCTGTAAGCACTGGACTCACCTCCTACTCTACCAGTTCCCTGACCAGTACAGTGACGTCCTCAGGCTGCTGGTGCAGAGTAAGTGTCTTCATGTGGTCATTGAGAAGACCTCAGTGAATACCATTCCACAGGTCCCATCCAGAAGTGTTAAGATGAGGCCAGAGAAATGGTCCAGCAGGTAGTGCTTGCCACTGGAGCCTGGTGACCAGAGTTCAGTTACTAGAAACCATGTGCACACACGCACATGCATGCATACACACACGCACACACTCACACACATGCACGCACTCACATTCATAAACTTTCTCAGTCACAGTAGGAGGATGGAGTCACCCCTGCCTTCACCTTCCAGTCCAGTGACTTCAGTGGCACTCACTCCCACTTATGTCACTTTTGCTGTCTCTTTACTTTGCTCCTCTTATGCCACATATCTCTAAAAGTCTGGTGTGGGCCATCATTCATGTCAGTGTCATCATCGTCACTGTCACCATCACCACCACTTGGAGAAGTGCACGTGTTCTCTGATTCAGGTTGTAAAAGCGATCTGGGAAAAACGCAGACCTTCTGCTGTCCCTGTCTTTTTCTCCAGGCTCCGCAGAGCAGCTGCTGAGTCCTGAGTGCTGGAAAGCCACTTTGAAAGCCCTGGGCTGCTATGCTCCGAGCATCCAGCAGGGGGAGGCCTCCGTGGAGAGCTCTGTGCTTCACAGCGCCTCGGATGTTCTCTTGTCAGACAAGCAGGTGTGTAGCTTTTGCTCTGACACTTTTCTGCATTCTTCCACTTCCCTTGCTGTGAAGTTTTAAACAAGTGAAGCACATTTAAAAGCTGGGTTTGTTTTGTTTTGTCCTGGCGCGCGCGCCTGTGTGTGTGTGTGTGTGTGTGTGTGTGTGTGAAGAGCTCCATGGTTTTCTTTCACTTCTGCTTCCTCTGTCCCCTTTGTTGAGACTGCTTTTCTCTTATGCTCCCGCATGCAGTTCTCTCTGAACAGAGTAGCACCAGCATCCCCACATTAGCCTTGTGTCCCACCTAAGGCCATCTGCTTCCTCCCAGAGGCCACTCCACGGGTCCCACAGAGCCCTTTATTTTATCAGCTTTATCTGTGGTGGCTTCACATAAGAACTTAACTGCAGCCAGGTGTATGTGACACCACACCAGGCTGCAGTTGAGCTTGAGACCAGCTTGGCTTGTCTGTGAGGCCTCACCACCACAACCAAACAAACAAGTAAACAAAAACAACCTCAGAAATAAGGAAAATATGAGAATTTATTTGAAATAAAGTTCCATTGCTTTAAAGTTTTAAACCTACTTTTTTTTTTCTGTCTTTTTGTAGTTCTGTCAAAAATCCATATTCCCTTCACAATCTGTCATGGGCCTGTGCTATAAAGGGCTTGCAGGCATGGCTCAGTGGTGGCTGCTTTCCTGCTGTTCATGAGGGTCTCAGTTTCATCTGCAGCAACAGAAAAGAAGAAAGGGAGTGGGGGTAAGAATACTGCACCAAAGCAGACTTTGAGTGAGCAGTTTTTGGTCCGCCATCTCTCGTAGGTAACGGAGACGGTACAGTGGCTTTCTGACTTCTTTTATAAGCTTCGGTTATCCAAGTTGGACTTTAAAAGCTTTGGATTATTTTCAAAGTGGAGCCCTTACATGGCTGATGTGAAGACCTTTTTGGGATACCTCGTGAAAAGGCTGACTGACTTAGAACTAGCCTCCTTGGCCCAGGACCCAACTGCCAGCAGCAAAGAAGGTAGAGTGCTTCCAGTGTGATGGGGAGAGTGCTGTCCTTATGGTAGAGGGCTTTGGAGTAGATTTATTAAGAGATTCTTCTCAAATGTGGAAGAAATGAGATAGGAAAATGTGGTACAGGTATAAGCCTGTATATTCATCAGGCCTTTAATAGTTCACAGTGAACATAGAATGCTTGCTGTAGCTTGTCTGGGCCCTGCCTTGGTGGGGTGGTGGTTTGGTGGAAAGAGGTGTACGTCTGTTGTCTGCTCCTCTTCTTGTCATTTATCTAGTCATTGTCATTCTGAATATAGAGCATTTATCTTGGAAATGGCATTATAAAATTATCTGTGTTATAAAAATTAACTCAGTTTATTGTAACAAATGAAGAGGGAAACACAGGTAGTTGTATCAACCATACAGTTTCTATCTCAGCAAAGGCTTGCACAGACTGGGAGGGGGTAGATTTTGTATACATTTAGGATAAAATGTACCCGATGGCCAGAATGAACTGCTTCTTGTCTGTAACGATTGTGCTGTTTCAGTGCTGAGATCTCTGCACTCACAGATCATCCAGCTTTTTAAGCCTTGGATCCTGGTTTTAGAGGACACTGAAAGGTAAATAGTTTTTCATGTACTCAGATGTTTTTTGAAATTTATTTATGTAAAGTTCTAATGATTTAATACAGGTCATGATGACTTCACAGATTGAATTTTTAATCTAGTGACGTTTAAATTGATAAAGTCAAGGCATTTTTATTTATATAATTATTCATCTGGGAATTAGTGATGTTATCTTAATATTAATTTTGGAACAAAGTAAAACACTAATTTCCAATTTTCCACAGTAAGGAAGTTGAATATGTTTGCATACTTAAAAATGTTCTTTTTTCTCTATAAAGTAGCTCTATACATATTGGTGTCAGCGTTTTCTGTGATCTTAGCTATTTTTGGAATTAAGTAATCTATCAATTTATTGGCTCGGGAATGACCCCTTAATCATGTAGCTCTGGAGTTAAAAGCTTTGTTTCACAAGTGTGTGGTTCATAAAGATGCTCTCAGTGCTGTGTGGGTGACTGACTGTTCTATAGACTTACCAAGTGAACTAGATGGACCTCGGCCTGCAGAAATTACAGCAGGCCAAATGCCGTGTTTCATAACGTGACCTCAGGAGCATTGATGTCGTACTCAGATCTCCTCGCTGGACCTGACTCAGGTTCCTCGGGTTACCCAAGAGCATGTCAGAGGGGATCTGAGACTTCATCTTTACTTTTCCTAGACGCTTGTCCACTTCAGGACAGGAGAGCCTGGCTTCATAACAGGCTTACAGTTTATTAGTTTCTACAAATTAATGCAGCCTATTGATATCAAACTTTGTAGATGAGAGGCAGAATGTCATATAAAGGGGTTCTTTGTGAGGGCCAGATGGCTCGGTAGTTTAGGAATGCTCACCTCTCTTGCAGAGGACTGGAGTGCAGTTCCTGACACCTGTGTCAGGTGGCTCACAGACACTAACTCCAGCTCCAGGGGGTCTGACATCCTCTTTTTGTTCAAATACATGCGCACATACATGCATGCAGGCACACACACAAACACACATTCATGTTCTTGTGTGTGTACACATCAATTTTAGAAGGAAAGGCCTTTGGTTACTCTTGCGGTAAATTTAAGTCATTTGTTAACATGAATCTTATTTCATTTTATTTCATTTTTGTTTATGCTCTGAGTAGAGGTAAATTATTGTTGGTTTGGCAAAATGGCACAGTGCATACAAAAAGGCGCTTGCCTCCCAGCTTGAAGTTCTAGGTTTAGTCCCTGAGGCCCACATGTGGAAGGAGAGAGCCTCCAAGCTGTCCTCTGCTTCCATGTGCACACTTCTAGGTGCTGGTAGTGCTGGCGCAGAGGGAGAGCAGGGAGAAGCAGCAAGCGGCCATACTGCCCTCTGCCTTTGCCTCCAGGAGCTTGGAGCTTTGAGGGCCACCAAGTGTACTCTGGGCTCCATAGCTAGAGCCTTGTACAACCAGTCTGAGACCTAACTGTCCCAGGCAGATTCATTTCTTCTGACCATGTGTTTCTTTCCCCTGAAGTAGCCACCAGCGACATTACCCCTGGCTGGAGAGTGATACCGTGGTGGCCTCCAGCCTTGTGCAGCTCTTCACTGACTGTGTCAGCTCACTGCACGCGAGTTTTAAAGGTAGGAAGTGTGGTGGTGCCTGCCTCCTGTGCCTTCCTCTTCACTGTCACGGAAGAGAAAGAAGCAGACAGGAGGCAGGCCTGCTCCAGTCACTTGCGGGCGGCTTTCCGAGTCACAGAGATGATCTGTTGAATATTGCCTACTGCCAGTTGTACTCTGGAACATCCTTGCTGGTTTCCATAACAACTGGGCTAATTTGTACCCTAACCCAGTAAGACATGGGGGTTCTTTTTCTCTTGCTTTCTCAGACTTACCTTCCTTTCCCCTTCTTTGTGTGCCCACATGCGTACACCTTTGTGTAGATGTGGCGGTCTATGTGGAATATCTGCCCCTGTCATTTTCTGCTTTTTGTCTGTAGGACAGGGAGGACTCTCGCTGAAGCTCTCTCTGTTGGTTGGAGTGTCTAGCTCACCAGCTGCACAGAGTGGCTGGGAGCTGCTCTTCACTCTGGGTCACAGCACACACTGCCCTCGCCTACCTTTTATGTGGGTGCTGTGAATCTCAGCTCAGACCCTCAGGCTTGCACAACAGTGCTTACCGAGCCACCATCTCAGCTCCCCATCCTAGGGCTGGAGAGAGAGCCCAGTGCTTCAGAACACTGCCGCTCTTCCAGAGGACCTGGGTTCAGTCCCCAGCACTCCTGTTACGGCTCCCAGCCATCTGTCGAGTCCAATTCCAGAGAATCCAGCCTCCTCTTCTTACCTCTGTGGCCACCGCACACATGTGGTGCACAGACATGCTGGCGAAACACCTGTCTGCATAAAATAAAAGTGAATAAAAGCCAACGTGAAGTAATAGTTAGTCAGGATTTAATTTTTTTTTTTCTTTTTTTCGGAGCTGGGGACCGAACCCAGGGCCTTGTGCTTGCTAGACAAGCGCTCTACCACTGAGCTAAATCCCCAACCCCAGGATTTAATTTTTATACATCGTGTGTGTGTGTGTGTGTGTGTGTGTGTGTGTGTGTGTGTGTGTTGGGGGGAGGTGAGAGAGGGAGAGAGGGAGAGAGAGTTGGTTATGTGGGGCTGGAGGACAACTCGTGGAAGGTGGGAGTTGGTTCTCTTCTTTCCGCCATGTGGGTTCCAGGAACCAAACTCTGGTCGTCATGCTCAGTAGCAAGCACTTTAGCTACTGAGCCATCCTGCCTGGCCTCATCCTGGTTCACTTTGCATTTCTCCGGTGTTTAGTGACGCTGAGCATGTTTTATGTACTGGTTGGTCATTTTGATGTTTGTGGGTTTTTTTGTGAAATGTTGGAATATTTTTTTGGAGGAATTCTTTCAAGATACTGTATGGAGAAAGAAGCACTAATGGGGTGAGATTGGATACACAGAGGACAACATGCTGTAGCTGTGTGCTTGGGTTAAAAGCCATTGAAAAGTTCTGAAGAAAAAAGCTAATCACCGTGAGAATTTGTGATTGGTGTTAGCATTTCTCCCCCCACCCCCAACCATGTCCCTTGAGCTGTGTTGTCTTTCACACTTTTAGACAAGCTGTTGCCAGGGGACGAAGGAGCCCTGCGCTTGCACCTGCTGCATTACACTGAATCCTGCACAGCACCCAGGATGCCAGAGTTCATTCTCTACGCCTTTCACAGTGCGTACCAGAAGCTCGAGTGGAAGGACCTGCACCCTGACCAGAGACTCATGGAGGCCTTCTTCAAGGTTGGATCCTTGGTGCTTCTCCTCTGCGGGCCCCTGTTCATGTCCCAGTCTGGTGCCCGTGGTGGAAAGCAGCTGCTGTGGACACCCGCTGCTGTGCTGACGGGTGACTGAGACCATCTGTTAGGCTGGTTCTAAAGACGGACTTTGCCGCGCCTGTGTTGTTGTCCTCTAGCTTCTGCTGGTGGTTAGTGTTCTGGGGCAATGCTGTTAGAACTGCGGTGAATGTGGTATGAAGGAGAATGTGAGTCTGTGCGCAAACTCCAAGTTGATGTCAGCAGCTGTGCAACCGGATAATTAGATTGTAAGAAATAAAGTCATTGTGGCAATCTGTGACACATCATGATCAAAGAAGGACCCGCAAGGAGGGGCTGAGAAATATGCATGTGCACCTTTGCTGTAGAAGGCCACAGCTATGGGGGCCAGCAGCAGGCAGGAGTTGGTGTCCTCCCGTCCTCCTGTTCTCCTGTCCTCCTGGAGCCTGAGGGATGGTGGCTTGCACAGTCATTTCCTTCATCTGCTTGTTACTGTCCGTCCGTGAGTGCTTCTCCTTGTCATACTTGTTACTGTTGAGTCATTTCAGGGCTGTAGTTGATACAGATCTGTAATTATTTATGATGATTACTAAGACACGAGGATTATCTACCGTGATTAGTAAAATGTATGGGAGCCTCTGGCAGTTTCTGTGAAGCCCTACCTAGCACTGCTCTTGGCAGCCGCTCTTCCGCAGTCCAGCTCCTGGGAAGCTGGCCCTGTGTAGTCGTGGAGGCACAGGTTTAATGACCTGTAAAGGCAGCATTTGAACTGAGAGGGCTGCGTAGAAGGCCAATTAAACTGTGGGTAGCCTGTCAGGGAGTGATGTAGTTCTGTCCCTCGCAGTTTACTCTAAGGATTAGGCAGCTCTGACTTGCCCAGAAGCCAGGAGGGAGCCTTTTAGATTGCAGAATTGATGGCAAGGCTGGGAGCAAATGATAAAAGAATTGTGAGTCACCACAGATCCAGGCTCGTTGTCGTTCTTATAAGTACTGTAGAGCTTTGAACAGTAATCCTTAAAGAGAAGTGTATCTCTCCACATTATTAAGATAAACAAGTGGGAAATGCTGAAGTGGGCTACAAGACTTTCAGGTTGATCATGTGCTTTATAGTGTACCCGAGGAACCTCTGGATAAAGGTTAGGATTCGATTGTGAAGACCAGCCATGTGGAGATACTCATACCACAGCATCATGTTGGAAGTTCATCTTAAGATTATTTACTCCAGGGTGGTGGTTCCCTAAGTGTGGTTTCACGGGCCACATTATGAGCATCAGGAGGGAACTTGCACACACACCCCTGCTTCCAGTACCCACCCGGAAGTCAGCAGCCCTCGGCTGTTCCAGCCGCGGTTCTGAGATTTGAAAGCTGCTGACTTGTAGAGCTCTGCCTTCCTTGTGCTCTAGCTCACTTGAGGTCTCAGCACTCTCGGCCCCAGGGGCTCGGTGACAGGGACCTTCCATCGGGCTGGGTCAGGGAAGGTCATTCTTCCGTCTGGAGTGATAGAGTAGGCTGTGAAGCACAAGCACACAGGCTCGAGAGTGCACGTGTAGACTTCCCTGAGAGGAAAGCCTGACCCTTACATCAGTTTATGTAAGGTGAGACCATCAGTGAATATTTGCCATCGGAGGAAAAGTCTTTTAAAAATATGTGTAAAAATGTGAAATACTGACTTATTTCCATTCTCAAGATATATTAAACAACTAAGGAAAGACAATGTTTTTTGGTTCACTTCAGGTGGAGCGTGGGAGCCCCAAGAGTTGTTTCCTGTTTCTGGGGTCTGTACTTTGTAGAGTCAACTGGGTTAGTGTGTTGTCTGATGCCTGGAGTCCCAGCCCCCTTCCTGAGACCCAGAGCATGGTTGTCTGCCTCCTTTTCATGATGGTTTTACTGGCAAAGGAGGCTCAGCTAGTCGACGAGACGGTAAGTCTGGGGTCTGGGAGCTTTGGCTTCTTAGTGTGCCTTTTCCCCAGTGGTGTTTCCACGTGTTTCCCTATCTCGGCGTATGAGCTACACCTTCCCCTGCTTACTTTTCTGCATGGCCCACCGTCTAGTTCTAAATAATCAAGAGAACCTCATTGAGTTAGAATAATTTATTAATTTTTAGTTCAGCCTGCTGTGTTTCTCTTGGGGTCAGTGTTTGTTATGTATCTCCAGACTTCCTCTGAATTTTTGTAGATCTTAATGTACTTTTGCCATGACCTTGACTATTGCTTTCCTTTGATGCTAACCCGAGTACCTACTTCCTTGGTTCCTTTTCTGTTCTTACCGTAAGCTATTTTTTCCTCACAGAATAACTAGAGACATATATTTCTGGGAGAATGAATTTAAAACAACCTGTGTTCCACCTTTAGGACTCACCTTTGCTGAGTCTCCTGGGACAGACGAGCTCACTCTCCTGGCATCTTGTGGACTTTGTGTCATACCAGAGCGTGCTGGGTTACTTCAGCAGTCATTACCCACCATCCGTCATCCTGGCGCAGGATTGCTCTGCCGAGCTGATAGTGAGGCTCTTAAAAGTCTCTGCAGGACTTTCTCTTCCTGCTGACAGCCGGAAGCATGTTGTAAGTTGGAAAAGTGGTTTAAAAGTTGGGGTGTTATTTAGGACCCGAAGTCAGATATGTGCAAGTATGGTTAGCTATGCCTGGTGACTTCCTCAGCAGAGAGCTGGGGGTGGTGCTGTGTGCTCACAGCCTCCTAGGTCCTTTGTCTGATCCTCTTCATTTAATGAAAATGACCCAGGTTCACTAGAGGTCAGACGGGTTGGAAACAGAAGTTGGCGAGCTTTACAATCAGAACGCCGTAGCCTGCAGAATGGCATAGCCACTGACATATCTTTTGGGCCATCTAGTAGAGGTCCTTGGTGGCTTCCTGAGCTGTCCCCTGTACTGTCCAAGTGTCATGCTGTGCTCCTTGGGAATATTCAGGTAACATTTCCTGCCTAGATTCATTTGACCGCCCCCGTCCCCCTCTTTTTGTCAGGACATAGTTCCAAAGTGCCAGGCTTTCACCCATCAGATGGCCCAGTTCCTCAGTGCCCTGGAGCAGGACGGGAAAGTCGCCTTCCCAGCACTAGGGCAGGAAGTGTCTAAGCTTTTGGATGACATCATTACCTTTAACCCACCCGGTAAGTGACCAGTGAGACCAGGGTAAGTGTCTCACAGTCAGGGATTCTTTCTCTGTCTTAGACCTTGTGAGCTGAGGAAGATGGTCAAGGTCACATTTTCCTGATCCAGTCAGTCACTGATCTGGACAGCCCGGAGGGCAGGCTGCAGGGTTAAAATTGGGAAGAGGTTGACTCTGGCGGATGCGCATATGAAGTGATCTCGGCTGAGGTTAAAGCTGCATACACACATTAAATGACAAGGCGACAGGAAATTTGGAAGAGTCAGCTGTTACAAAGGAGCTCAGAGTCACCTGCTGGTTTGTTAAGACCTGGAGTGCTTTGTGGGTAGCCAGTGAGTGGAGTGGACGGCCTGCCAGTTACTTCTACTGAAAGTAACCACAAATGTTCAATAAAATTAAAAAAAAATTTATAATTTTTGGTAGAATGGTAAAAGGATAAGGAAGTTTGAAGCTGGAAATGAAGAGAGAGGCCTGATGAAGTAGGATGGTGTGCTCAGGAGAGGCTAAAGCCATCTAAGCCTGTGGGGGTAACCTTTGCTCAGGAGGGCTAAAGCAGCAGCCTGAGGTGCAGCCTGTTTAGGCATGAATAACCCTCACACAAAGGTCGAGTATCAGATACCATGCATATCAGATATTTACACTATGATTTATAGCAGTTGCAAAATTACAGTTATGAAGTTGCAAGGAAATAATACTATGGTTGGGGTCAGGACAGTGGAGAAGCTGTTATAGGGTCGCAGCATTAGAAGGTTGAGAACAGAACCGCTGAGGCCAGGGCCTGCCTGACAGAGGAGCCTAAGAAGAAGCTCAGGGCATGCTCCTGTGTGAGAATGGGGGAGTGAAGCCGATCCTGCTGTTCTTGATGAGTTCATGTGAGATAGGACACACTGAGAAACCGAAAGGAAAAGAAAAGCCAGTAGGCACTGTGAGAGCTGGGGCTGGTCATGGGTGACCATGAAGACTTAGGAAGGTTGTGCTGGAAAGACCTGGAAGAGTACTAGAGGGGAGTCTGGCCAGGGTGTGCTGGAGAATTGACGCTAGTTGTCATGTGTGGCTTGGGGGAAGCTCTCTGTTGGCTTTGGTCCTCAGTAGGAAGGCTGAGGCAGGCTTGGATCTGTCTGCAGAAGGTTC
The DNA here is from genome assembly GCF_021556685.1 of Rattus norvegicus. Classification (NCBI taxonomy): domain Eukaryota; kingdom Metazoa; phylum Chordata; class Mammalia; order Rodentia; family Muridae; genus Rattus; species Rattus norvegicus. Next base: position 73,507,158 of record NC_141551.1, read on the forward strand.
ATCATAAATCAGAATTGCTGCTGCTACTCATGTGAAACTGAGGTGAGGCTTTTATTACCAAGAATTATGCTCAGCGATGCATGAAAAAATGCACGCAGTGGCCACCACTCTCTAGTGTGTCTCTTTGTGCTTTAAAGTGACATCCATTTCATTCTGGATGGAGTGAATTTGCTTCAATGGGTAGGGCTTCCAGAGCTCTTACCATTCTCACAGACATAAATACCACGTCTTGTGAGAAGTAACCAGCCTCAGTTCTAGTCTGTTACAAAAAGTTTACCTTGTTCAAGACAGTGGAAAATAATTAGCAGAAAGTGTGTCTGTTCAGTGGGCGAGACGCATTTCTGTTTTCAAAGTGATGCTCTCCTCTCCATGCCCTCTGGCCCAGTGTTCTGTGACATGAGATGAAAACTTGCCGTTTTCTCCTGTGCTTGTCTCTTCTTCTCCTCCTCTTTTAAAGGACTCGTTGTATTACCAGTCTGTCTACTGTTTGAAAACTAAGGAGATAAAACAGCTGTTATTAGGAACTTTAAAGGGGGGATTTCTTACGTTTATGCTTAATTTTGAGTAGTCCTTATTTTGTGTAAATTACCACCAAATATGAGCATGGTGGGAGTGAGCATGGAGGTGGGGCTCTGGTGTTTACCACATGGCTGAGGTCTAAGAGTCACATGCTTTATTTTTTTTTATGAGCAAAGGCTGGAAAACGCAGACTAATTATTCATGTTCTGATAGGTTTTTCATACCTTCTCAACATATGTCTTCTTATTTTTTTTAAAAAGTTATGTATGTTTTGATTATGTTTTGTCCCCCTTTCCAACTCCTCCCAGATCCTCCCCACCCCCTACTTACACAACTTTATGTTCTTCCTTTGAAAATGAAAAAACAAAAGACTTCAAAACAAAAATCAAAACAAACCAGTAAAACAGAAAATGCCTAAACAAATCAAAATGAAGCAAAAAGCCCACCAAGAAAACCTATGTCGTTCCCTTGGGGTTGGCCCACTATTCCTGGACATGGTTGATATACCTGGGGCACTCCACTGGAGGACTGATTCTCCTCTTGCTGGCAGGTATCACTTGCAAATAGCCTCTGGGTTAGGGGTGGGGTCCCTTTGCTACTTCTTCCTCTCCATCCTGGAACCTCATCTGCCTTGAACTTGTTCAGGTCCTAGGTGTGCTGACATAGTCTTTGAATGAGTCCTGCTGTAACTGTTTGACACTGTTGCCTTGGAGCCACCTACAGTCTTTGGCTTTTATAGTCTTTAAAGCCTTTCCACCTCTTCTGTGTATGAACAAACCCCCAAGCTTTGAGGGGAAAGACAGCCCTCTTAGCACTGCTTCAAAGTTGTTCACTCTCTGCACAGTGTCCTGCTGTGGGTCTCTTTGCTAATTACCATCTACTGCAAGAAGGGACTGATCTGTGGGTCTAGCAGTCTGTCACCAGAAGTCATTTTACTGCTAGGTTACTTTAGCAGAATAATGATAGTAGGGCTAGGATCTATCTGGTTTTAGTTTCTTGGCCACGTAAGCAGTATAAGGTGTGAGTGAGTCCGTGAGTGAGACTTAAATCCAAAGGGACGGATGTGGTTGGTTCCTCTGATCACAGTTGTGTCACTGCTACACCAGGGTAGCATGAGGGTTGATCATTGCTGTAGGTAGAGGGTTCGTTGTTGTAGAAATTTGGGGTTCCTACCCTACCTTTGACCATTTAATTCCCAGATAAAACACACACACACACACACACACACACACACCCTTTATTTTACAATAAGTCTTAATCAGCACAAGAGCTTGGCAGATGTCTATGTTATTAAAATCTATTTCCTATCTATAACCCTAAGTCATTACTTACTGTGTTTCATCTGGGCTGCTTGTAACTCCAGTTGGCCAGCCTCACGGCCATGCTTTCTTGACTCCTAACTCTTGTCTCTCTCTTCCTCCTCACCTTCTCCCTCTCATCGTGGTCTTCTCTAATGGCCAGGCTGGGAACACACAGCCCCTCCTATCTCAATCCTGCCCAGCTTTAGACTGTAAGCACCTTTATTTACAAATCAGAAATAGCTTGGGGGTAAGGTCACATAGTGCCAGTCCCTTGGGTCTATATGTGAGCTTGCTCTGCACTAGCATTGCAGTGTCCAGCAAAGACCAGCCTTCAGCAGCTCGTAGCCAGGGTGCTGGTCGTCCTTCTCTGGCAGCTCACGCTGAGAAGCCGGTGTTCACCGTTGTTCCGTCTTCCTGTGTGATTCAGTCGTTTGCTTTCTGTGCAGTTAGTGTCATGGGCATCTCTTTCCACTTGGTGTTCTGTAGGCTTCTTGTACCTTGATAGGAAACCTCTTTCTTTAAATGGGGGACATTTTGTCCTATAATTTTGATAACAATATTTTCTGAGCCTTTTACCTCAGTTTTCCCTCCTTCCTCTATACTTTTTATTCATAGGTTTGGCATTTTCATAGTGACCCAGATTGCCTGGATTTTCTTTTTTCTTTCTTTAGATTTAATGTTTTCTTCGCCTGAGCTATCCATTTCTTCAAACTTTTTGTCAAGAGCTGCATTCTCTCTCCATGTCCTTTAACCTGTTGCTAACGTTTCCTTTCAAGCTCCTCGTTTGACATCTAAGTTTCTCACTTCCTGTTTTGTTATAGTTTGGGGTTTCTTAGTGATTCAATTTCTTTGTTAAATTCTGCTATCATGTTGAGAATTGTTTTCATTATTCCATTCAACTGTTTATACTTTTAGTCTTCTTTAAGGAGCTGGTTCATTTCCTCTGTAAGGCTCTTGAACATTCACAGTGACTGCTTTGGCGTTCTTGTCTTACACTTCAGTTAGATGACTTTGTCTCTTGGAGTCTGTTGCATGTGGTTGTTGACTTCTGGAGGATAAATACTGCCTCAGCTCTTCATGCTTGTGTCTTGGTGTCCGAGTTAAGCTGCTTGAAGTGTGTTCAAGAAGACCAGTGGCTCTCTGGTCTTCTCTCTGTTGGGTATGCGTTTTGTTCTTTGGTTACCATTGCCCAGGCTGGATCTCAGCGAAGTATGGTGACCGGGTCCCTGGTGGAGAGAGTTCCTATGAGCCAGTGGGTGTCCTAAAAGAATGGAGATGACCTAGAAGAGAAGGAAAGCAGGAAAGAGCTGGAGGGACCAGGTCCACACCAAGAGGTGGAATCCCCTGGAGATGGAGGTGAGGTGGGAGGAGGGAGCTCCTACTGACAGGTTACAGCAGACCTAAGAGTAAGTCTGGAGAAACAGGACTAGAGGACAGGAAGAAAGGGTAACAAAAATAGCTTATCTGAGTCACAGCCCAGTGTGGCCACTGGGGGCCCCTTGTGGTCAGAGTGGTTCTGTGGACTGGTGGGTGTCAGAAAGGAATGGAGAGGGACTGCAGGAAGGAACCCCCACATCTCCTCACTAAGGTCTCTTCCTCTCATATACTTTGTTCAGGGAACTTGTTGAAGTTTCCAATTTTCCTCTTACACTGTGTCTGTATCACATCCTATCCATGCAATCCAGGGGTCATCAGACCCTCCTCACTGGTTCTTTGCAGTCAGACACTAGGACACAAAGACCCTGGACAGCAGCTGAGATAAGAACTGTTGTTCTCATGACCACGTCCCTGGCCCTGCCCACAATCTGAGTATGTGTCTCTTTGCCTTTAGACATGGACAGCCAGACCCGCCACATGGCCCTCAGCAGCCTCTTCATGGAGGTCCTAATGATGATGAACAGTGCAGCAGTTCCCACAGCAGAATACCTCGGTGTCAGTATTCGGACCTGGATTGGCCAAAAAGTGCATGGGTTGGTGGTGCTGCCCCTTTTAACAGCGGCCTGCCAAAGCCTGGCATCAGTCCGCCACATGGCAGAGACCACAGAAGCCTGCATCACTGCCTACTTCAAGGAAAGTAAGAGGACGTCATCTTCTGTTCTCACTACGTTGGCCTGTTCTAGGAAGTCAAAGCCTGTCGTCAGGGACAGCCTTCCACTCTTCCCAAAGAGACAGGATACTGTTGTAATTCTTTCTGCTGGGAATTCTTCATATGACACACATACACATGAATACATATACACATATACGTATGCATACATATACATACACATGTGCATAGACATACAAGTGCATACCATACACACATGCATATATAAACATACATTTATATATATTATATATGTGATAGAAACAGATGTTTTCTATAAGGAGCTAGAGAACATGTGGCCTATGTCTTTTGGGTTCAATTATATGTTTTAAGAGAGAAAAATTCTAATTTGTTTTTTACATTTTCAGAGTATCAGACCAACCATATAATGTACGATGGCAAAGTCAGTTTTTAAAATAAATGCTGTAAATCAGAATTCATATAGTAATTTCATTTTTCTTACCACTTTTGGTGAAAGGAATTTTCATAGAGATCTTTTTATTTCTCCTTGCCATGCTTTTTAGTAAGATTTATTTATTCATATTTTCTATGTATTAGTGTTTTAACTGCATGTCTTAGAGAGTACTGGATCACTTAGAGCTGGAATTACAGATAATTGCGAGCTGCCCTGTGGATGCTGGGAATTGAACCCAGGCCCTCTGGAAGAGCAGCCAGTGTTCTTAACCACTGAGCCATCTTACCAGGCCTCTTGTCATACTTTGAATTTTAAAGCTACCGTAAAAGGATTACCTTTTCTGATCCCCATCCTTTTATTTTTCCTATTTCCTGCCACCAGACTCTGGAGATAGTGATTAAGAGTTGTTCAGAACAGCCCTTCTCCAGTCTGACATCAGATGTGAAATATATACCGGAGTGGGGTTCCAGACATGCCCGTACCCGGCCGTCTGCCCTGCCCACTGCGGGGGAACTCTGAACATCACCATGGTGCACCTTCACTCCTCCCAAAGGCTGAGACCCTTCAGGATAACACTCATGATTCACATTCATTTGCGTTACTAAAATTCAGGGTGCTTTCCTCTAGGACACGAGCTGTGCTTTAGTTAGTAGAAATGCTGGTGAGAGGTTGGATTGGTTTGCTAGAAAAGCCTAAGTGTAGAATAGCGTTAAAACTCTTTGGTGCTCTGTAGTTGCTAATGGTCACCATATAATGAGAAAGGTGGCTCAGAGAGACACAGTCCTGAGTTGTGTCCCTTCTCTAATAGAGTAGCATCTGGCTTTCTAGTTGAAGCTTCACCTCGAACTTTTCTGGCCTCTAGGCACACTGAGAAGCAATGTCTTGCAGGAGACTAAAGTGAAACAGTCGTTAGGATTCTTGTGTACATGAGTATATCTTGATATTTCCTCTTGGCATTCTTTTCTTAGGCTCCCTCGATCAGAATTTAGGATGGGGCCCCATTCTGGTGTCCCTTCAAGTTCCCGAGCTCACCATGCAAGAGTTTCTGCAGGAGTGTTTAGCCCTTGGTAGTTGTTTGACTCTCTATGTCTACCTGCTTCAGTGTCTAAACAGTGAACAGACTGTGAAGAACGAGATGAAAGTGCTCCTCATCCTCAGCACGTGGCTGGAACACGTGTACCCAAGGTGCGCTTGCCCCCGGCTGCTCCCAGTGTGCAGCCCCACATCAGGCACAGAGCCCGGGGGTGCGGGAAGGTCAGACAGCCTTCCAGGGGAGTGGCATGTGCTCGGGAAAGACCCAGAGCTTGCTGAGCTAATTCTCTGAGCAGATTTTTTATTTTTATCTCCTCCCACAAGTATTTTGAGGGGCCAGCCTTCAGTTTTCTTGTAAGTAAAGGATCAAATGACAGAGGACGTGCAGCCCAGTGTCTAGCAGCAAATGTTGGATAAATGGCCGCTCTTACAGCACTGCTGCTTCATTGACGTTTGCCAACTTATTAGCCTTGGTTTCATTCTTTTAAATCTCTTAAGTGTGTGTGTGTGTGTGTGTGAGTGTGTGTGTGTGTGTGTGCGCGTGTGTGTGTGTGTGAGTGTGCATGTGAGTGTGTGTGCGTGTGTGAGTGTGTGTGTGCATGTGTGTGCATGTGTGTGCGTGTGTGAGAGTGTGTGTGAATGTGTGTGCATGTGCGTGTGCGTGTGTGTGAGTGTGCGTGTGAGTGTGTGTGAGTGTGTGTGTGCATGTGTGTGCGTGTGTGAGAGTGTGTGCATGTGTGTGCGTGTGTGAGAGTGTGTGCATGTGTGTGCGTGTGTGAGAGTGTGTGAGTGTGTGTGTGTGAATGTGTGTGCATGTGTGTGAGTGTGTGTGAGTGTGTGTGAGTGTGTGCGAGTGTGTGTGCGTGTGTATGAATGTGTGTGTGTGCGTGAGTGTGTGTGAGTGTGTGTGCGTGTGTGTGTGCGTGTGTATGAATGTGTGTGTGTGCGTGAGTGTGTGTGTGAGTGTGTGTGTGTGCATGTGTGTGCGTGTGTGAGAGTGTGTGCATGTGTGTGTGCATGTGTGTGTGTGTGTGAGAGTGTGTGCGTGTGTGTGTGAGAGTGTGTGCGTGTGTGTGCGTGTGTGAGAGTGTGTGCGTGTGTGAGAGTGTGTGCGTGTGTGTGCGTGTGTGTGCGTGTGTGTGAATGTGTGTGTGCGTGTGTGTGTGTGAGTGTGTGTGAGTGTGTGTGTGTGTGCGTGTGTGTGAGTGTGTGTGTGTGTGCGTGTGTGTGAGTGTGTGAGTGAGTGTGTGCGAGTGTGTGTGCTTGTGTATGAATGTGTGTGTGCGTGTGTGTGCGTGTGTGTGAGTGTGTGTGAGTGCGTGTGTGTGAGTGTGTGAGTGTGTGTGTGTGTGCGTGTGTGTGAGTGTGTGAGTGTGTGAGTGTGTGTGAGTGTGTGTGTGAGTGTGTGTGTGTGCGTGAGTGTGTGTGAGTGTGTGTGTGTGCATGTGTGTGTGTGTGAGAGTATGTGCGTGTGTGTGCGTGTGTGAGAGTGTGTGCGTGTGTGTGCGTGTGTGAGAGTGTGTGCGTGTGTGTGCGTGTGTGTGAATGTGTGTGTGCGCGTGTGTGTGTGAGTGTGTGTGCGTGTGTGTGTGAGTGTGTGTGAGTGTGTGTGTGAGTGTGTGTGCGTGTGTGCGTGTGAGTGTGTGAGTGTGTGAGTGTGTGTGAGTGTGTGCGTGTGTGCGTGTGTGTGAGTGTGTGAGTGTGTGAGTGTGTGTGTGAGTGTGTGTGAGTGTGTGTGTGTGCGTGAGTGTGTGTGAGTGTGTGTGTGTGCGCGTGTGTGTGTACACTTGTGGTACATCAGTGGAGCAGCAGGACAATTTGTCTGTTCTCTGCTTCCATCATGTGGGTCCTGAGGCTCAGACTCACTCGTCAGGCAAGCATCCCCTGGCCCTGTCGTGTGATTTAGAGTAATAAATGTCTTCCCTCTTTAAAACTCAGATGGGAGTCTCTGACATGAGGGGGGAGAATTCTTACATTTCCTTTGCTCTGACCCCCCCCCCCCCAGCTCTGCACAGGAGGAGGCAAAGCTGCTTCTGTGGTGGCATCAGGCCCTGCAGCTGTCTCTGGTTCAGCTGGAGCAGGACGACTCGGTGCTGACGGAGTCCGTCATCCGGATCCTGCTCATGCTACAGGGCAGGCAGAGCCTCATGGCCGAGGAGAGGCTCAGCTCTGGGATTCTGGGGGCAATTGGGTTGGGCCGGAAATCACCACTGTCCAACAGGTGAGGACTCCTGCTCTGTTCTTCTCTGTGGGCCTCAGACAGTGAGCTGCTGCTGCTGCTAGAAGGGCTGCTGGGTATCATGGGAAGCAGGCTGTGCACTCGACGCTCACTTTGTAGTCTCTCACTCTGACCTTTGTTAACATTGAGGTTCCGAGTGGTTGCCCGGAGCATGGCCGCCTTCCTGTCAGTTCAGGTGCCTGCAGAAGACCAGATTCGTCTGAAGCCCAGCTCTGAATTACATCTCACTCCGAAAGCTCAGCAGGTCAGTG